>NW_018108668.1:0-16943 GCF_000183805.2 Loa loa | reverse complement strand
GAGAGAGAGAGAGGGAGCAAAAAAAAAAAAGTTCCTGCTTGCTATCGTGATTCATTTTAGTAAGGACGAAATATAAGCATGTGTCAACAATAAATGACATATTATGATGTCGTGTAATTATCATCAAATTTTGCAATTTTTAATTTAGGAAAATTAACAAAATTAAAACCTTTTTATTGACATAAAAGCGAAATTTCAAATGTTTCCGTGTAAAAATCTTTGTCAAATATAATACAATTTGCAAAATTTATTATTCGGTAAATTTATTCCTTCCAAAAAATTACTGATTAAGATGTACCATGAGATTCTGCAAATATTTTTGATGTCATTAATGTATGAAGCAAAAAAGATAAGGAGCCTATCAATGCGTATTAAACTCTGGGATATCTCGGAAGGTTTCGGAAATATTTGGCTCGAAAACTTCCATGGTATCTCCGATTTAATTCACGCTTTATCTTCCATTATTGAATTTTACCTCTAACTCTTGCATAATTTTCACAACTTTAAACTTTTTCCAAAATATTTGCAAGTTGATTACCGATGCTTTCACTTTTTTCTTTTCACTTTTATCAAATGATAATTTACATATTTCCCGACAGTTTCCAACCACTTTAGATCAGTATCAGCCATGATTTGAATTTTCCTACCGATATTATTCCACTTTTCCAAGAAATAAAGCTAAATTTATTAAAATAACTTTTCATCCACTTTCAATATTCAATTAAATCACAATTACCCCAAATGTCCTGTGTTTTATCATAATTGTTCAGTGATAATTTTTGATTTCAAATATTTCTCATATGAAACATGTATACATAGTAACAGAATTAATTGATGTTTGAATAAATTGTTCTTCGATTCACTGAATCAATTTTATTCCTTTTCAAAATTATTGTAGATAATTTTCACAAATTAATTTTATAAAACTTGAAGTCCAGAAAAAGAATTAGTTTTAGAAGTGAATTGAAAAAAGAAAAAGAAATGAAAACAAAGACATAGCATCAAAAAATTGAGTAAAATTGAAAAGGTAAATTAAAGCAAGTGGTTTGTGGTTGGAACCATCTTTGCATTTATTTACCCTTTTTGTTTCCATTAAATTCAAATTGTTTTAATCATTTATTTATTTCAAATCTGAAGAAATTAAAATTGAAAAGTTGTATGTACAAAAGCGCTCATTTATGCATGATATACATCTAGTTACATCTAGTTGAAAAGATCGGAAAATTATAATTTCTAATTGATCATGCTTTTCATATATCATGCATATATATGTATCTGTGATAACAATAATTATTAGAAATAAAAGATAGCGATAAAGGACAATAATATTTGGGAGATGATGTTTGATAAGACGGAAGATAGGATAATTATCATATCATCCTTAAATATAGAGTTGTTTTTATTTATAACTGCATTAAACACTTTTCAAAACTTGGCTATATTTATTGAATTTTTTTAGGGTGCTAAAAAAAAAAAAAAAAAACAAAAGCGTAAAATATTATCAAAAGAACGCTTCCCTTTTTGCACTTCATAAAATACTTCTCCCTAGTGAATAGATTTTATTCCACAAAGCATTTTCAGACAGCACTGAAAAATTGAATAGAAAACGCCGATATGTTGAAGTATTGATAAAACTAGGGAAACAATTGCATTCGGCAGATATTTCAAGTTAAATTTGATCTAGTCAAAATATAATTATCAATCAATTCCGCCCTGTTAAACACAATAAGAATCTAACACGACATCTTATCCCATAGCTATCAGAATATATATTTGATCCATTACTCTGATTAGCACAACTGTGAAATCACGTTAAAATGATCTAACAAAACATATTGAATATATCTTCTTGTAGGTTAATCGAAATTCTTTTACTAGAAACACATAGATTGATTAAAAGCGCCTAATATGCGATACCAAATAACTTTAATTGCTTTTAGATGCGTTACAAAAACTGCTCGACGACAAAGAAAAATTCAGATCCAGGAAATATAAAAACAGTACTTTTTTTTTTTGATAAAACTACGCTGACAATATCTATATAGAATAAATAATTTTTTAAATTAAATGTTTAATACCAATCTTTTTCTTTTTCAATAGAATCATATATTTGAAAGGAGTTCCCGAAATTTCCCTTCCGCGCCGAAACTTCCGAATTTATTAGGAAATTACAGTGCTGGTTTATTTTAATTTAAAAAAAATGATACATCCTTAAAACAAGATTCAAAAATAGCGTCGAAATAGAAACAATAAGCAAAAACGGGCATTCAACATATTTCTAAAATTACTGTAAATCCATCCATGCAATTTTCATCTCAATACAAATTTTACAATTACAAGAATAAAGGGTCGCTTCTTCGGTATAATAGAGCTGAACTCTATTAAAGTAATAAATCCTGAAATTCATCACCTTATGAGCGCCACTGAGTTACTCACTCAAATATCTTAAAACAGAAACATTCAAAACAATATTAAAAGGGCGTGTATTTTTAATATTCCAAAAATATTACAAGAAATGATAAAACAGACAACATTCAAAATGCATTTGTTCGATATAAGTTACGATAAAGAAATCAAGATAAGATCAACAATGACTGGTTTCATTTATGGTTTCTAGAGAATTGAGACTAAAGAATCAAACATATTCATCACAGCTTTCATACTATCATGTCTATGGTAATACAGCATTGTTCGAAGATTCCCAGAAAATATTCTAAGGAGTAAACGACAGTTATTATTACCGTTTTCTTTCTGCGAACGAAAAAATGATACATGATCCGCGCCACATGAGATTTTCTAGATGCTTGATATCTACCCTCCTTTGATATAATTTATAAGGAAAACAAAAAACATTATTATGGGAAGCAGTTACATCACACGTTTCATTACACATTTCATAACATGGGATTTTTAACAAGTCAAGAATTGACCTCTTGAATTTTCGAAATAACAGCTTTCATTTTCAAACTGAACGAAATATTTCGAAAACCGAGATAAGCAGTAGGTGAGAGGCTAATATCAAGTTTACATGTTTGCATTTAGGCCTAAATATTTCATTCCTTCAACTTGTATTGCTTCCCGAATTGCTCAGCAGATAATTGGATATATATAAAAATGACCCTATCATGATGCACTTTTTTACCACACTATTCATATAAAAGTAGAGTCAGAATTTGCGAAATTTGCTTATAAAAGTCAGAATTGCATTTGTAATAAAATATAAAATGAGGTTCTCAAATAAGGCATCTCATAAAATGGGCAATTCAAACAAAATTTTCTGAAATATTTTCACGAATTCTTTTTGAAAAAATTAGTTATTTTTGTCTGACCTCCAAAACCTTTCTTCGTACACTTCCGTTGATTGTCTTTCGCAACAGCAAATAAATTTAGTTTCCTACATGAAAATTTTTTCTTCTTAGATATCGGAATCAACGCCTGAAATTTAAATAAGCATAGCTTTCGACCAGACATCGGAGAATTTAGGACTAAGTAAACAGTAAGCATCAAAGAAAAAATAAAATTCAAAAATGACATAAGTTCGGCTCTCCAACACATCCAGCAAGGTTTTATTGATAGTAACGACGGTTACACCATCACAATGGATGAAACAGCCTAACAAGAACCGACAAACCTGGAGACCACAAATTCAAACCTTAGCCTTAGAATATAGGCTGAAAATAGGATCGTTCTTTTATATTATCAGATTTATTATACATGTACAATGTAAAACTTCCAAATATATTATATTATAATAGTAACCTTGTGGGAAGTTTTCTTTTCTAAGCTTTCCGGAATAACGGGAATATTTTCTTTCAATGGAACAGTAAGATCGTCATAATTTTCCACTCTAGCCAAAGATCGAGATAATGGTGTATCAATGCTTTAAGAAAGAAATTAAATAATTTCTTTAACGATTAAAAAAAATACAGGATAGAACTTCTCCCAAGAATCTCGAATCCAATAAATGATAAAACTGAATTCATTTATCCATAGATTATTCTGTTATTATGACCGTACCAAAAGATAAATATAATGTGTAGTACTACAAAAATCATTATGTAGAAACAAAAAAAAATTACTTGATGAAGCTAGCAATACGAATTTCCTGTACGTTTGATGTTGCATTTTGTTTTGCAATTTCTTTTCGATTAACAGGAGTCACCGGATTTGATACCACATCTTTGCTGTTGGGAGTTCTGAAAAAATATATCCTGAAAATAATATGGACTACCTAAGGCAAAAATATTGTTCAGCAGTCTTTGTAATCATTTCCTTTCATATTTATTGATATAATTCATCGGGTAATCACTGATAATATCAATCTTTTTGACATAACACCACCATTTAATACATATTAGATAAATCCTTAGATATAATCACATGTTTGATAATGGAAACTTATTTCGAAATACTAAGTGGTAAACAGAAACTTCTCGCGTACTTCAATTTAACATTATAGAGGAAACTTCTACAGCAAATACGTAATTGAACAAGATTGTAGCATAGATTTTTTTTAAATCTCTTTTCCCCATACATCCTTTGTTCATCAACAATTACCATCAGTAATTGTTAATAACAATTTTCAAGAAAAATTACTTAAAAAGTGGTGAAATAACTCCAATATCTTCAATAACATTGAGACATGTAAGCCGGTCACAAAGAGAAATAGTTATCACATATGCATCTGTTTGATTGGATGTTTTTGTCTGCAAATGAAGAGAGTTAAATTTCAAATAATTCCCTTTTTAGGAATATCTTTGAAAACTGTTTACAGTGTTAGCAAGAATTAGAATATTGAATTATATGGAAAATAACTCAATGTCTAAATTAGCTTAATTTCCTTTTAGGAATATGTTTAAAAATTGCCTCATAGTGCTAGCAAGAATTTGAATACTGAACTATGTGGGAACTACTCACCTGATATTTATTGCTCATTACTGTTGAATTTATCAGTGCGAAATTAGCTGATAACTGCTCAATGTTCTTGTTGAGATACACGATCATTTTATTCATAACAGAAGGACTAGTGTAGTTCGGTATGGTAACCATGAATTTAGCGGCCATTTTAAGTGCGGACTTCACTGCTTCACTAGATATTGTAACGGCTTAAATTTCACAAAATGGACTATGATATAAATTCATACTAGATATGATAATGGCTTAGATCACTAGATATTGTAATGGCTTAAATTTCACAAAATGGACTATGATATAAAATCATACTAGATATTGTAATTAAAATCACTAGATATTGTAATGGCTTAAATTTCACAAAAATGGAACTATGATATAAATTCATATTAAGCACAGCATTATCTGAACTCGCCAAAAAAGTCACCAAAATCTTCTCTCCTTTTCCACCCAAAAAATGACCTGCAATTTATGTTAAACATCTCTAATTATCTAATTATAATGCGTTTTTCACTGGTAAGGAGAGAGCTGTCTTACATCTGCCAGTCTTTATCAAGATAAAACGGAATTCGCAATTTCTAAAATAAAAGCTTGTTTTACATTAACGTTAAAAATGCAGAACTCATGGGAATATTTTGTTAAAAGCAAAGTGAATAGGCAAAAGGATGAAAACCAGTTTATGGATCTCGAAATGGTCATGAATTGAGTCAAGAATGCTTCACCTATCTAAACTGCGTTGTTTTGAAATTGAAACGGGCATACACGTCGCATGACCTCATTAAAATGTGCTTTTTATGGATATAGAAAAAAACCGAATAAAATTTTAACTTATACCCGCCTGCCAGTCTATATAAAGTACTATGCTTTATCCAACTTGACGAGTTGTAATATCAATCTTCAAACCACATGTCATAGCATGTTCCAATACTACCTACCCTTTGCTAGGATGAGACTCGCAGAGTGGAATTTGCAGAAAAGAAATCTTATGGATATTATGTTTAAAATTTTTCACAGCAATAAGAACACTTACTTCGGTTGCGTATCATTCTGTAGTGCCTCATGCATTGCCATCACTGTATCAACAAAGTTTTTTAACACTGGAAAATCGACACGAAGTTCGACATCAGTATTATGGTCATCTTCAACTGGTGCTATCATAACATACGAAATCAGCACCTTTAAATGAAATGGGATTCATTGTTTATTAAAACGTGATGGAAGACTACCTCAAGTAACTGAATATCATTCTTCGAAAGCTGTAAGATAAGAATATGAACCAAGGATGAATGAATGAAGTCATGAACTAAGTCAAAGTACGCAATATATTACCTCCTATTTGTCAGGTAATCCGATGAGATTTATATTTTATGACAATGTAAATAGCATCATTACGGTTTCTTAGGTCAAATCCAAAATGAATTTCAATTAAATCTACTTTCTTCTATACTTTTCATTTCCAGTACTATGTCTCTGAAGCCTTCCTCGTTGTAGTTTATATAAAAAGTAACTTTTCTAATGTTTTGGTGGTATACGACAAAAAAATAAAATGAAAAATGCAGCTCTGTACTGCAAATTCAATAATCTTCGTAAATGGTCAAACAACTTCAGCATAGCCATGCGATACGAACCGACATAATATTAAGATATCCCATCGATTCTTGCGCACTACGCCGTAAAGCTGGCAAGACTTTGGGACACACTTTGCTGAGCAATCGCGTTGCGCTCCATGGATCATACAGCGAAACTGCTAGTGATAATAAACAGTGCATCAAATTCAAATAGCTTCTCTAAAATATATAATCCAAAATAATACATAAGATAGTGTAAGTAATATATAATAAAGGCGATAAGCAATTATAAATGTCACAGAAGCATTATGCCAACTCATTACTGTCATTAAAAAATGAGTCACATTACAAATTAAGCATGTCAGCATAAAAACAACATATGATCCAGTAACTCCACTGGACGAAATGAAATACAGCAAACGACTGGAATACCAAGGAAGGTGAAAGTGTATCGGATGCGTCATCATTAGTAAAATACACAGCGATGTATGGTAAGTTATCAAGTAATGTTGATCGTTTATAGCCATCACATTTTGCTGACAAGACTGCTGATGACTGCTCGGGAGTATACAGTAATCCCTAAAGTGTTTTTTCACCATTAATGTCTTAGTTTTTAAAATTTTCTTCATCTCGGATGAACTGTTTCCTTCTGAACAAAAATTAACCTTATCTTGCTCTTTTAGACATTCAAATGTAGTGGAGATAAAGTCATCAGGCAAAATCGAACCAAATGATACGTTTGAAATCTGGAAAATTACAACGTTACTTCGCAAAAAATACTAATCAAATTAAAGAATGGTCGAAAAACCATTTCCAAAGAATTATTATGGTCAGGATATATCAATATCATGTGTTACTGCAATTAACAAAAATCCGGATTAATCTAGTAGTACGAGTCCCACGACTCCTCACTCCAAACTACGAGCCAAAATTTCAATAATCACGGTCTGCCGAAGACCTTCTTGAATTACCTTATTTATGGCAGATAAAGATCGCATACGATCCTTCCCAATATACAGCCGATCATCATAAACCATCACCATATACCTGCTCATAAATAGCTCCATCTCCTCAATATCAACAAATCCCATACACTGTCCCTCCATTTGACCATGCAAATACGGAACTTTTACATAGACTATGATGGAAAAATCCACACAGCTGAAGCCTGCAGTGATAAAAGAACGATTTATTTGAAATTCTCAGTCAAACAACCTTAGTGGAAAAAACCTGAGAAAATGTTCAGCAAAATTAACACTTTCCAGAACTGTCTTCAACAAAATTTTATTTAATAAATGTTCCATTCTAAAGGAATACGAAAAAATATCGAGAAGAATACAAACAAAAGTAATACAATGAAATCCTTCACAAAAACAAATGATCTAAAGAACAGAGTCCGATCCGAAAAAATCATCAATCGAATAACGGATCAGGATGAACGAGGTAAAGGATAATGAAATAACCGCAGTGCTCTAAAAATAATCATCGACAAAACACTAAGTTATATTACTGTTCGAAAACAATAAACAACTGAAATATCAAGTAAAACAACCATACTGCTGCTGCTCGTTACATGCATATTGATCTCGACAATCAGTTGGAAAAAAGTAAAAACTTTCATGAGACTAAGACATGACCACATAGCCAATAGAGAGAAGTATTTGTATCGGAATATTAAAAGTTGAAATCAGTGAAAGTGAAGTCAAAATTTTTGACAAAAGAAACAAAAACAAAAACAAAAAAAAAAAAACAAGAAAAAAATAAAAACAGAACAGCATGGGACAAGGACATACAACACATTTGAACCGTAAAAGCAGGAGGCAAAAAAATGCGACTATTCACGGAATAACTCTCAATATTTCAAATGTATAATGTATACTAAGTTATACCTTCTTGTAAGCTATAGAAACATACAATGAAATAAACTGATGATCAACGATTCACTTAGTGGATTTCTTAGAAAGTTAATCTAAATGGTTATTTCAAATATTGCAGTAAAAATCAATGCATTCTTCCATCTGCAATCACCAGTTCAAGCATTACAAATACATGTACTATCGCCGCCGTGCATGTCTCCACTGGCTCTTTCCCTCACTCTTCTCTCAATCCTTTCTCGCAATAATGCATACGAATGCATGCAATTATAACGATCTAAGGTTTAACAGGCTCATAATATGACGTCTTAAAAATCAGGCTAAATGACGATATCACCGAAGAACATGAAACATTAACAGAGATGAAAAATCAGATCTCCATTTTCTCCATTTTCTGCTCTTCCTGCTTCTGGTGGCCACGCTTATTCATATACTCTTCGAGTTCTCGATCCAGTTCTTCGTCCGTCATTTGCGGACGTTTTGAACGATTCTTACGACGATTTTTGATCCCTGTGAGCTACAAAGTGATCCAAGTACACATGTACAAATTAAAATTGTCAATGTTACCAAAAATCTTCCAGTAGAATTACAGAAATATTCACTTGTTCATCACATCATCTATTTACTGCTGATGATTTCAAACCATACTGGAAGTAGCAAAGCTATGGTCCCACAAAAACAATCATCCAACTGACCAAATCGTTTAGTAATCTCATCCTTTTAGTTAATTCCCAGTGATTAAGAACTTAAGTCTAATAAAAACTCACCGGACGCTTCGGTGGTCGCTTCTTAATTACACCCCATGACCGTTCTCGAAAACTTAAACGATTCTTAACAGGAACATTACGACTAGCCGGAATGGTCTGATCATCGATCATGTGGAAGGACATTACTTCACCTGTAAAATAAATGATAAAGTCAAATCAACAGTAATGATAAAACCAAATCAACAATACATAAGATGGATATTATACCACAGAAGCATGCATAAGCCCATAAATTAGTTTAGTAACAAAGATCGCCAGCAGCTCCATAGTTTTACCCATGACTGAAGAAAATATTCAACATTTGATCACGTTGTAGCACATGTCTCCAAGACATCGAGAAGCTATGTTCCATAGCTACAGTGATAACTTTGCTCTGAACACAAAAAACTCCAAAAATGGGATATGCTGCATGGACCATGTCAAAACCAAAATGAGTATTTCACTTACCGTCAAGTGCAACACCATCTAAATTGGCGACAATTTCCCTAGCAGTAACTCGATCAGTCACAACATCAGCTGTACCCACCGACTCCCCCATTTCATCGTAATTAACATTGGCTGAGATAATCGAATATTCCTCGAAAAGCTCCTGAAAGATCAAACCGTTGTTTGATTTGTTTGATAACAGAATAAATCACACGTCCCTATCCGAAAACAAATCTGTCCTGTAATGCAAAACTTGCTAACTTTGTCCATGTTATTTTCACTGGTCTACTGCATACTTTCACACTAAACTTAGAGATATGTCATATTAGATCCGACCAGCCATTCAGTGCATTTCCAGTGATGAAGCGCAATTTCACCGTCACTGGACGGTAGAACTGCGCTTTAAACAAAGCTGAAAACGGGAAAACCCGAAAGAAACAGCGATGATAAACCATGCACACCTCATAATTTTGCAACGATTAATCGTGTGCTAGACCATCACATAATGACCTTAACCTCTAACGACCTCAATGCATAACAAAACCTCAGGTTGCTCTCACTAATATTGCTCTTACTTCTACCTACATCACTAACATCAAAACATACATTGAGGTCAGCTGAATTAACCGTTGGTGCCAGATTTGTGATGTGAAGTCGCACTTTTCTTGCTAAATCAACACGGTTGAATCGACCACCACGTTCTAGAGCTGGAAGTGGAGAAGAACCATCACCAGATCCATTACCATACATTTCCTCAAATCCGCTATGGTCCCATTTACCCGAAGGTACATCCTACAAATTATGGAATAATTAAGAAAACCAAAATACAGGAATAACGAAAATAAACGTCTGTGGTCCTCTGTAAATCGTTGATGGAATGTTCATCAAGATTGTTTAATTCCAAAACTTTATACAGTGTCACAAATTCTACACTCAGATTGTGACTACATGACCTGGATGATCAGTTGACTCGACTACCTGATATATGCCATTTTAACAGAATGATTATATAGGCAACAGCGGCTAGCAATAAAAGCAGACCGAAAAAGTTAAAGGCAACGATTTAATCAGTAAATTCTTTATCAACCTCCAGAACCTTATTTGACTGAGAGCTTGAGAATATATTTATAAGATGTAGAGATTGGTCTTGGAGAGCAGTACGACCATAAATTATTAGTAAACTTGCCTCTGGTCTCGTGAATGCTGAATTGGTGGTGGAATACTCCGGAGCAAAATCCCTTTTCTTTCTGTTGCTACGAAAACGATTGGTGGATCCATTTGATTTTTTGTCCGTTCCCTGGAATAGGGATGCAATGTCCTATTCAGACCGTTGGAGTTTAAACAAGAACAAGCAAGAAAAGTGATAAAGCGAGTGAAAAATAGATTTTGAAAAGAAGATAAGGGAAGCAAACATGAAATTCACATTACATGCTTGTTCGTTTCTCTTTTTTTTTCTTTTTTTTTAACCGAAACATTCAGTGCCATAAAAATCACACGTTTTTATTCGAAAGTGTTTAACGGAAAAAATCACATCACCTTTTTTTCCGTAAAAGAGTGATCTGATGAAACCACCACTACGATGCTTTATGTTAATAAGCAGAAGGAAAATGTGGAAACCTACTCTTCGGCGCGCAATAATTTCATCCAACGATAAATTAACCAAACTCATGTCGTACACCAGATACCGGAATCCTGAGAATACAAAGATATAATTCTGCTGACAACATTAGAAGATACAATTTTAACAGACGCAAGGAAAATGTACACGTAATATTTTCAAACTATTAGCATTCCAATAAGAAACATAGGAACGGAGGATAGAAAAAAAGAAACATAGAATGAGAAAAGCGGAAAATTCTTCACTTTGTTAAAAGAAGTGAAGCAAATAATCTACCTAAATCTCTCACAAAAATCCTGAAATGAACATGAGCAAAGAAACTCCTCGACTCCAAACATTCCATCTACAAACCCACTTACGTACGTCAAGCTTGAAAACACTAGAAAAACTTCCCGATTCCAAACGTCCCGTTTACAAGCCCATTAACGTACGTTAAGCTTGAAATCACCACGTCTTCCTCCTCGACTGTATTATCACAATAACCTGTACGCGCCTACCCAATCTTTTAAGTTTTCAGAAATTGAACTTCGAAAATTGCAGCAATCCCTGTTCTCTCCTCAATGGTGTGCTATTTTATAGCTTTCAACCTCTATGTCATTATATCTCATAATTGTAGCAATCTTTACCTCTACGCCGAGCTAAACTATGGTATCCTTTTCATCTTTCAATATCATCATGGAGTATGATGAAGAGAATCGTACAACGATGACTGGTGTTGTGATCATTTTAGTTCGCAGTTATCTTTGGCAAGAAACGGTTGGTTACACGTAAACACTAAACGCATAAATTGGACAGTTGATTATTTGCAGTAATCTGGGAAATCTGATCGCTATATTAATTCTCTTATGCAAGAGTTCAAGTTATTGCTGGATGCTACGACAAATAATAGAATGATCAGGCTGTTCCGGTTATCCGGATCTATGAGCCATTATTGGTGGTTTTGCTCCCCATACCTGGCTTCCGAAATCCTAATGAAATTAAGTTGAAAAAAAAAGAAGCGAAGGAGAATTAAATAAAGAAAAAATAAAACATGGGACTTTGAGAAAAACATCCATCACCACAAAATATATTCCATACTTTTCTACCCTCGTCTACCTTTCCTCGAGCAGGAAATCATTTCCAGTCCATTTTCTCTTTTCCCATCCTGAAGTTGAAAGGCAATTCCTTAATTTACTCAAATAATTTAAAATGACAGCATATGTTTAACAAAGTTACATCACGCACGTAACATTCAAGCTGGAATAAGAAAAGCAGGATTGCACAACAAATATCTTGCACTTGGGATTTAAATTTTTCGAAGTGGTGCGGTCAGTGTAGCACAAATAGTGGTGTAGCAGGCCTGTTGTTCTGTCGTTGTGGAAGTTGTAGGATTATTCACTGTTCGAAACGCTGTGGGTGGTAATTGGTCGTATTTTAAACTTGGCTATAATCACGCTGTCGCATTGCAGTCGCGCGTTTCACACAACGGTTCCCGTAACCTATCTTAATTGTCCCGCTTTCTCTGCATCAGCAACCCGCTTGCTACGACTGGTTTGACGGGAACGCGTGGGAGGGTCTGGAGATCAGCTGACCTGGAAAGCTGTCAGTTATTGCCTTATGTCATGTGCGTGTGTTGTATGAGCGGAGTGGTCCCATTTGGGATAGGACGGGATGTCCGGATACGTTTTATTTATTTTTCGGGATTTACCACTCATTAAATATTTGTTTTTCGGAATTTACGATTCATTGGGTAGACTTTGCCCTGTTCAACTTTGAGTTAGGTTCAAATGGAAGTAGTATTTTTTCAGGAACTTTTTTTCTCCAGTCATAGATCTGACTTACAAGACTTATAAATTAATTTCACTTATACTGACTTATAAGTTAATTTCATGGCATCATCGTCCGTTTGCATTATGTTTTTCGTGTAAATGTTTCTGCATGGATAAATTGGTTTCGTTTCAGTGTAGGGTTCACGCAGGGGGAGTAATCCAGAAGGAAAAATGGTGATTTTTGCTATACTTTTGTAAAACTTTTTCATTTTTTCCAGAAAAAAAATATAGTTTTCGAAGTTTTGTAAACCCATCCATCCTTTTATATTAGTAAACAAACGTAGTGGTATCCGGGAGAGAGATAGAAGATATTTTTGCAATATTCCATAATTTGTGACAATGATAGATGGGGTTTTTTTGGGCATTAGGTGTAGGAGGAGCTGTCGGAAACTTTTGCGAGAATGATCTCAGGCCGTAAGTTTTATGCTGCTTCCGTTATATTTATGACTCAATTATAGATAAGGTTAATTGACTAAAGCAAGTTCGACTTTTACTATAACCGTTATATACATTTTCAGGGTATCGATATAAATCATAAATATGACCGTAAAGTTCGGCGTAAAGCGCCAAAAAGTGAAGATCCATATCTTCGAGTCCTAGTTAAGGTATGTTCCTGTTAAATTTCGGTTGGTTTCTTCCCGAATTCTTGCTAGATGGACGGAATTCTCTGATATCTGTCTGTGCTTTTCCTTTGGATATTAGTGTGTATATTGCTTGTTAATTTTATTTAGTTATAATGCTATTGGTTTGTAAAGTGATAAACAAATAGGCTATTACTACAGGATAACGTAGCGGTTATCTTCACCCGCTTTATCTGGTTCATGAAGGGGTGGGCCTGTTCCATAGTTTTATTGTGAAAAATGGGTTTCATCGGATGACTGAGCAGATTTAATAAATTTCGATAATTTAGTTATATAAATATCTGACTCGGCGAACTGGTGCAAAATTCGATGCTATTATTACCAGAAGGTTAATGATGGCACGCCGCCATCGTCCACCTATGTCACTTGCTCGTTTGATACGTTACATGAAAAGAGGTGATAACATAAAGAAGATAGCTGTGATAGTCGGAACTATCACGGATGATAATCGGATTTTCGAAGTACCCAAGCTTACGGTTTGTTTCATAAATATTTGTTTCAGGTTTTGTTCCGTGTCGTTCATCATGTTGTTTTAGAAGAGATAATTAAGATTTTAGAGCATATTCCCGTGCTGGATTGACATTTTTGAATGGTAACTTATGTATTAATTTAACGAATTTCTAGGTTGCTGCTTTACATGTAACTAAAGGAGCACGTGCCCGAATAATTAAAGCAGGTGGTGAAATAATCACATTCGATCAACTTGCTCTGCGCGCACCGCGAGGAGAAAATACTTTCCTTTTGCAAGGACCACGAAAACACCGCTTGGCTGAAAGACATTTCGGTCCAGCACCAGGTGTACCGCACAGTCACACCAAACCACTTGTTCGTTCTAAGGGACGCAAATTTGAACGCGTAAGTTCCTTTCAGGCTGCGACTGTCTGTCTGAAGGTTATTGGTATATACAAAGAACTGGCAGGCAACTGCCGACGTGAACAGTTTAGGAATTCAGGGTTTTGCGTATTCTTTGCGGGAGATGTTTTTCTTTAGTACTTTGATCGTGTTTTGCTACAAGTAATATGTTTCAGGCTCGTGGACGTAGAAAGTCTCGTGGATACAGAAACTAAAAGCGTTGTCCCAATCCCTATAAGCGTTGTTCCTAATTTCTGTCAGCTTGTTTCTAAATGGATATTGTTATATTACTTCATAAAGTATAAAGTCGTAATTGTGGGCGTTATTACTGGTAACACTGATTCCCCGCATCTAGCCTGGTTAGTTGGTCGCAGCTGAAAACATTTTTCTACTGCCGGAATAGTTGTTGCAAAAGGCTGTAATTGATCCGAGTGGTTTTTTTTTCTTTTTCTTTTTTTTTACTGAAACATGTGACATCAGGGAAGAGTGTGTAGTGGTCAAATTGATTGGAAGTGACCAGATAAAGAAATGATTACTAAAAATGGCAGGTTGACACTGATGTCGTGTTTACTCATGTTTTCGAGTTCGATTTCCACTGGATTCATTGACACTTGAGCGATAACTGAACTGTGATGAAGTCAGAGTTGTACCTGGTGTATAGAATGATAACTCGTCGTGTATTTCTTTGAAATGTTTGGATATTTATGTGACAAAAAAGGAACAGTAAATGAATTGGAGTGTTCCATGATTCATATAGCATACGATTTTATAAAGTTTGAGGGTTCAATAAAATCCCAAGTGTTTCGTTCGCAAGCGAGCTGTAACGGCTGATTATAAACATTGATGATGGAGTTTACGAATTGGGAATATTAGGTTTCATCGTTCCGGATTTAATTTTATTTGACATTTGGTTTTGATGTGAAGCTTTGACGTATGACTGAGAACTACGAGCTTGCACAATTCCCAAATCGAGTTTTGGTTCTAAAGTGCTCGTTTGTTGTGTATGATCCAGTTGATTTTTTGGGAACGCTCGCATTTCACACCTTTGGTTGTAGTTTTTTGAAACAATCGGTAATGGAATGCTTCTCTTTCCTCGTGAGCCACAAACTTGTCTTGAAAACCTAAGCAATATTGTAGATGAGCAGTCTTGTTTTTCGTTTAGAATAATACAAAACCTTTAAAGTTTTATTTTCTAGATTTCTTACACTTTAAAGCCCAAAAGTTGTGAACATTTTGTTGTCGAAGAAATCGAAAGAACGATAATTTCTCAAGATTTATCTCACGGTTGTCACGATATTATGACACCATGACAAGTGAGATCACGTTATACCGTTTCATCTCACTGATAAAGTAACTGGTACGCTAACAATTATCATTGTGCTTCGACCGTACGTACCAATGCTATACCATAACACGGCAAGGTATTAACGAATTTCCTTAAGGGAAGTTAGTCAGATAGGATTTAAAATTTTTGAGGATTTAAAATATTCTGACATGGAGAACAGCGAAATGGCATAATTTGAGATACTTAGCAATACTTTGCATCTCAACATATTGGGATAAACATTCTGGAACATTGCAAACATTTCGTTTCATCCCACTTCTGAAAAGTCAGAGGAATGTGGGGATTAAGTTTCCAAAAGAAAGAAAAAAGGAGTGTGACATTCCCATTAAGCGGGTTATATTAATTTGTTACTTAAGAGATGTTGAACGATTTTTAAATGAGGCAAACATTTATGTTTAGCAGTATGAATTTATGGCTATTCAGTATTTTAATGTTATCATTGCCTGTAACATTCTTTTGCGATTTCATTCAATTCCTTACAAGAATTTTAATCCATTAAATTTCAATTCATTTGTTGTTTCGATGGCAATGAGTGAATTTGCCTTAACAAAATGGTCTGAAATTTACCTAAATCCAAGTTAAATTTGTTAAAATAATTTGTTAAAGTTTTTCCTGCATATAAAAAAAAATAGGAAAGAAAAAAAAAGCTATAAAGAAAATAATTTTCATATTACAAACATCAATACACTCGTAAAAATAATTGTTAACAATCAAAAATGAGATTTCGAATGATAATCAAAAAAATTCAAAGCTAAAATTTAAAATTTGTATAAGCAATCATCCCAAATAAGATGAATTGCCTAAACGAAATAGTTTGAAATCTATGTAAATCCCGATTAAATTTATAAAAAAATTCATTTTCTTTACACAAAAAAAAAAAAAAAAGTGGAAATGAAAGTACAGTATATGCTTGTTTGCAGTTACCTAAACTAATAGAAAAAATAATTTTGAATTTTAAAATTGGGAAAAAGTTTGAAAATTGCTTTTATTTTTATTATTGGATTTAAAAGCTATTTTCAATTATCATTCACTAATTCATCATGATTGGGTTTTGGTTTGTTCCTATAAATGATTCATTTATTCAATGCTTTTTTTTTTCTTTTTTTTTTTTAGAAAATAAAAAAAAAGAACCC
>NW_018108667.1:22091-40874 GCF_000183805.2 Loa loa | reverse complement strand
GAAGCCGATCGACAACACTGGTGATATTTGGCTATTGGTCGACATCACACTCCACGATTCAGAAAAAAAAAACCACCACACCATTCGCATTAATATTTTATTCTCTTTTTTTTCCTTTATCAATTTCACTCTGTTAAAAGCTCATTTCCAAAATGCATTTATGCTTTCATTACTTAATTCAACTTATGAAAATGACGCTTGTAGCAACAAATTGAATAGCTTTAATGAAATCGCTATGTGAAATATATCGTTAGCTATCAAAACCATTCGCCATTATTTTCTAACCCAACTTTTTTATTACTCTTTTTATTGTCCTACTCTTAAGGATAGAATGTAAAACTTTTATATATTTATGATTTAGCCATGATTTCATCATCCTGTTACAATGGTTCATCTTAGAAAAAACTCGACATATTGAACAATTAGCTAAAATTTATGGAAAATTTAGATGAAATCAAGTCATTTACATTTTAGATATAATAAAGTAAAATGAAAGTGTTCAGATAAGTAATTAGCTTTTATACAATTTCAGAAAAAAAGGAAATGAATTAATGAATGGATTGCGATGTTTATTGCTACAATTGTTGTATGATTTAAAAAACTAATTTCACTTTGCTTCAGGAATTATTGCATAGCTTTAGTCATTGCAATAAATAAAGAAATAATTTAACAATTCATTAGTTAGAAAAAAACGAATTGTTAAATTGTTTTTTTCTATTTTTTACAGCAACTAAAGCTATATAGTAATTTCTCATTAGTCAAATATACTCCCAAGCAATTAATTTCATTTATATTGATGAACTGATCTATTGAATAATTGGTTTGTTGTTTATGATTAAATGATTATTTTGTTTAATAAGCTGTTCAATGATAAGAAATAACATATTGGAATGTATCATAATTTCTTCTTGCTTTCATGTTAATCATTGAATATTCATTTTTCATTCGGTATTAAATATTCCAATATAGGCTTACAACAGTAAACATACAAGAAATACTAAAGGAAAATACCAAAATCATTGGTCCGTATTCAATTTTTTTATCATAAATTGAATATAATACATATAAATTTTTTGATTCATTACAGAATAACAATTTCCTTGCAATTCATAATTTTTATCATTGATCAAAGTTAGAGAATAAGTCGAAATGCAGCAATGGTTAAAAAGTTGGATGCTATATGAAATATATGTATTTTTCATTTAATACCATATCTATTAGAGAAAATAGCGGGGTAATTACGCATGTTAGTTACCTATGATTTTAATTTAACCAATATCATATACTCGGATGAATTAGCTTTGTTTAACAATAATAAATATCATGGTTAATTAGTTCTCATGATATTCATTTGCTAATTGTTTGTTATTGCTATCTAAATTACATCTATAATTTTATCAATATTTGATAAATCAGTGAAAAATTGTACTTGTATCAACAGGTATTCTTATGGGAAATTTGTGACAAATCCGAATTGTTATCACTACTTATTTTGTTGCTAACATTTATCACATCAAGAATAAGGCTTGTAGTACTGCTGGTATCACTGTATCACTAGTGGATCACATAAATTTAATTTTTTTGTATCCTTTACTAAATTGATATTGCAGTAATTAATTTTCGTTCATGAATAAATTAAATCCAATAATGACAAATATATCGCCAAGTCACTCGCCGCAAATATTTCGCCAATATTCGGAAATCACACAAACTTATCCGTTCAATTCAACTGAAATTTCAATATGAAGTTTTTCATATTTTAAACATTTCACAATATAATCACATCACATTACTTTCACCAACATTGACTGTTACATCAGAATTCTGAGATCAGTATGCGATAATTTCGAGGTTGTTATGGTAATCCCGAGATCGGTCGTATGTGGTTGTTAAACTTAATAAAATATACTTTCTGTCTGCTGGGACTTACTCGCATTTGATGTGTTGCGCTCTTTTTTCATGCAAAAATGATCTGAGTGATATTAGTCTACTGAATATTTCCAGAAGTTAAGCTGCCCCTTCGAATAATTCCCCTGACATCCATTTTAACAATTATCAGGTGATAATGATTATGGATACAATCGAATCGATCCATAATTCATAAACCCAGTTTGTAAATTATTTTGTTGTTTGGTTGTCGATGAATTCTTTTGGAAATCAAGTAGTTCGTTGACAGTTTTGTTCATTTTTCTTTATCATCAACCTGCGTACTGTAGATAAGGTGAAAAAAGCGTTACCGGTGACGCATAATACCGAAATGAAGTTTGCACCATTCCAAGTTAATCATTTCTATACTTTTTCAGAAAGACTTAATTTAACTCAGAATATTTTGTATCACTTATATTATAGCTTGTTATACTGGTTTCACTAGTAATGCATGACATATGACAACTTTGTCCTATCTGCATTGGGTTATGTATCTTATTTATCCATTCTATAACCATAGATAGCCTTTTGATTTTTAATAAGCTTACCATGAAATTTTCTTTTAAACTGAGTTCTCTTCCGTTTCTCACTATGACCATTCCACATTTCAGGCATTAGCTGAAGTATCGCATCGGTCATTTTACTGTCACTACTGTCACTACGATTTGTACGAAATCTTCTATGTAGTTCGTTCCATACTTCATTCTTACTTTTATGATACATGATAGCATTATTAGTGTTATTTATGGTGGTAATATTGCTAATAGTGATAATGTTTGTAGGAGTAATATTGGTGGCTGTGGTAGGAGTTGTATTAGTGAATGCAGAAGTAGCCAATAATCGTTGCAGTTCGATAGTACAGTTTGCTTGGACTGGAAATCATCGTGATCTAATCAAAATATTTCTTTTGAAATGATAATTCAAAATGTTGCAATAATAATTCAAAATGCTACAGTAATATGAATGGAAAATATGCACCGACGTTACTTCGCCTCTATCATCAACTCTCTCAACAAGAATTAATTTAAGCACGAATTAATTAACTATAAAATGAATGATAAATGAAAACTTGCAATGACGACATTTCTGTTTCTGTATTCGAGCACCATTATTGCTTAGATTAACATATATCAAGCATAAACCTCTCGTTATCTAAGATAAATTTTCAGTTTACATTTTCATTCGAAAATCCTATTCATTTCATCATTTCATTATTATTCAAATTGTCCTTTCTAATTATTAATTACTTTAATGATTTTCATTATTATCATTCTATTTTTTTTTTTCATATTATCAAAAAATAGTAAACAAACTGGGCATGAAATTTGACAATCATTTTGTGCCGGAAGCCATTGTGGTTCAACAAATACGTCACCACCTTAAAAAAAATCACTGATACATAAAGATAAGAATAAACGATAACAAATTTGATAGTTATAATTTGTAAATTTTTAATAAAAAACTTCAAAATCGTAAAAATATAAAAATGATTTCAGTTATATGTGATCAATATATATAGCTTAGTATTGTTGGTCATTGAGATCTTTTTCCATGTATAAATATCGAAATAAAAATTGTCCACTTCAATAATGAAACATTTTAATTACCAATTTAGCAATTAATTTACTAATTTAAAGTGAATTTGTGAATGGGTCGTAGAAAGAACCGTAAATGAGATGAATTGTTATCTTTGAAAGAATAAAACTTCTCGATATTGCATCAAAATATACTTCAAAATTTCTAATTAAATTATTATCAGATATCTTAATGTTTGTTTTCAGGAAAAAAAAAGATGATAGCCCACAATATTAACGAAATGATTAGTATGCTAAACAATGCAAAAATGAAACTATTATAGCGTAAGTTATATTTTTGATTAAATTCAAACATTGCAAAGTTTCATTGAAAGTTATTTAGTAGGTAGAAATCATTTAAAATAAAAGACATCAAAATAAAGGAATGATAAATGATGGATTAATTCAATGTAACTTCACTAGTACTTATAACCAAGATAATAATACATCATTAAAATTAATCGCAATTTATGTTTCTTATCATATTTTATTTCTTATTATTATTGCCATTATTACATTAAGGTCATTCTAAATACTTTGTTTATTAACATAATTACAATAACAAAATAATTAATACAAATTATGATTAAAAGAAGAAAGTCGATGCTATTTTATAAATCCTCCGTCTATTATAACTTATATTTGTTATTACTATTTTATACTAACCATTGTTACTTCTTATTACTACTTTATTTTATTACTATTGACCATTATTAGTATTGCTATTAGCAAATTCATAAATCATGTCATCGTATGCAAATGAAAACTTACATAACTGTTCATTTTTGTATAGGAACCTGAAAATGTGAGGAAGGAATGCATTGTCACCATTACTTACGACAATATCACTATTTGCGACAACATTCTGATCAGTTCCAGCAATGAATGACAATAATACAATCAGTTGTAGAATAAAACAATGTAGAGTATTGAATAGCATTGAAATTGTGAATAAATCAAAAAATAATAAATGAAATTTATTCCCTAAATGAAGCAAATGCGATAAGACGAAGGAATATGCAAATTCTTGGTTAAAGATAAGCAATAAAACGATTTCAGTTAATAGACTTTGAATTAGAAATTAATGAGATAATCAATAATAATGAAATAAATTCCTCTCTACAAAGTTATGCATTAATCCTATCTTCCGGAATTTCTGCTATTTGGCAATTTTTACCTTGTTCTCTAAAATATGTTCGATGACTTGTTTCTAACATAAGCGAATGATGTTATTGGATAGCATACTGTAGTAAAATGTTGAATATGTTTCTTGGCATTTTCACTTTTTTTACTTTCCATTATAGAAATATTGAATAATAAAAGTATTTTACATCATTTTATTCTAAACTATAAAATTATTTATTCTACTTACTGATGATTCAAATTTGTTTCCTGCTAGATATTAAAAGATTTCGATTTATAATATTGTTATCAAAATATAAATAAATATTACATATTAGCACAAATTTATGTACTAAAATTATTGTCAATTACATTTACCAAAAAAAGAAAAAAAAAAGTGAAACGTTTTGAAAGTTCTTAAAATTCTGTTAGAGAACAAAATTTTCATGTAAACTGATTTTTTTTTTCTTTTGGAAACTTTTCCATTTATATTAATGAACTAAGGTTTATTTGAAAAGAAATTTAAAAAATTCCAAATATAATATGAATTTATTCAGTTAATCTGAAATCGAATTTAAGAATATTTTCATTTGAATATAAAGATACATAAACATACACACATACACAGATACCATTAAATTGCTGGATGATTTTTATCGTTATAATTAATATTTTATTTTGATATGTGGGGAAAGATTCAGGTCACCGATGATCACACAAATAATGAATGATACATATGACAACTACGATGCACTGTATGCTGTTGATTCTTATTGTTATTTTCCACAATTCTAATTTCTGTTTCAATTTATAAATTTTGAATTTGTTGACCGATACAAACAGGATTAATCGCATGGAAATAACACAAATTTATAACAACTTTAATTACGATTACTGAAAAAAACAACGTCAAAAAAAAAGAAAAATTAATAATCCCATCCATCATATCAAATTTTCGCTTTAAATTTTAATTTTTTTTTGTCGAGTCGAAATTCACTGACACTTTTTCCGTTTTGAATTACAATTATTAATCACATCAATTGATGTTTACCAAATTTTCAATTCAACAAGAAAAAATAGAGTAATAACTGAGATAATGAAAAAGTTGTCATGGAAAAATTTTCCAGTTCAAATTACATTAATAATTGCTAGGGTTGATTTCAAAAAAGCAAAAAGTTTTAGGTAATGAAATCCCTTTTACAATTTCATATTTTGAACTAAAGTCTCCGATAAATATTAAAATATATATCATATTCATATTTTGATTCAATAGGTTAAATAGTTATTCATTTCTTTTTATCTTCGTTCATTTGCAAATTTTACCAATAATGAAAAACGTATGTAAATTTTTTTCTTCAATTTCTATTTATTTATGACTTGCCTTTTGTTAATTTTTTAGCCAGTTAATGACTAAAATGAATTTTTGTGGGAAACTTTAAATTTACATTTTTTCTCTCATTTTCTTACAGTTCAATTTAAATTTATGACTGAAAACCAATTTTGGTACATTTCATATAATGCCAAATGATATCGGCAAATTATATCAGTTTGATTGATACAAATGTAGAAAAAGATACGGACAAACAGATACACACACACACACACACACACACACATATTTAATACAGTTTTGATAAAGGTATGTAGGCGTTGATAGAAGTAGAAGGTATAAAAGGTTGATGATAGTGATGTTGTTGGTAGTAATGAATATGAAAAGGGTTGATTAAAAGGGCTGCTTGAACTGAAAACGGCCATGAACTCTATTTGATTGTGTACCGTTCAACTTTGTTAATTCTCTCCGATTTTCTCATCTAAACGTTCTCGAAACTATCCATTTTAAATGATTGTCTTAAGGAATTTATTCATTCATTTCATACTATTTTATATTGAAATACATATTTTGTAAGAATTTTATCATTTTTACTTTCATAATTCATTAAATTGTTCCAATTTTCTATGATTTATGAATTTTAAACAAATTTACGATATTTAATTATCAAATATCTTTTTTTGATACTTTTTTTTCTAAATTATACATTTAGTTTATCGATTCATATTTAAAATGTACGTAGAGAGTTCAATAATTTAATATATTTCCAACTTGTAATTAATTCGTTTCGTAATTAGCTGAAATCTCTTTATATTTTCCATATTATTTGATAAATGTTGCATTTTGTTTTGATCATTTCGATAATTTAAGTTTTTTTTTTTTGTGATCCGAATATTTCTCCTTTTCTTTCTGTCTTGCAAATTGTTAAAAAGGAAAAAAAAAATTCTCAACCAGTCTTAATCAGATTCGTTCATTAATTAGCTTGAAATAATTTACAGAAAAGGAAATGATTAGAATAGAAAAATCAAATTATTTTCAAATTAATAATTTCCAACCGGTGATCCGCGAGCATTAAAATTCCAATCGCGAGGACTACTAAAAGAAAAATAATTTTTCTTTTTCTGTACGTTATAACCCTCCTCCAAATTTAACAAACACATTAGAAGTTCCGATTAAAACATTAGCAGAATTTGGTGACCATGCTGTCAAAGTGGTCAGTGGTCAAGAAAAGGTTGGGAACCATTAATTTAAATAATATACTCCTTCCAACATATCGAAAAATGTCGCCGAATCATACTGCGGAAGTTCGCCGTTTTAACTTACTAATTAATTTTATAATTACTTAAAATAATCCATCAATTATTTTTTTTAGAAAAATCTACGCATATAACTTAATGGGACGATATGTTGAGTACTATTTGCAAGGTATCCGTGCTATTATGTCAATTTTTTTTCAACATATTAATTACGATTACAAAATCTGGCGTAATTAATATGACGATAATTTTATATGAAAATTTAAATCTGTCTATGCATGTGATTAATTGAAATTTAAAGCTTGGCATATTGTCAAACGAATGATATTTTTTTTCAAAATAAATCCAATGCAATTAATTTGGCGAAAAGTTAATGCTTTTTATCATTTTACTTCACTTTATCAGTTTTAATTCAGTAATTTTTTAAAAATTCTAAGCAAAAATCAAAACTTTAAGTGATACATTTCTTTAAAAAAATTTTTTTACTAATTAAAATACAAAGAGAAATATAGCCAGAATTTTCTTTTTTTTTTTCAACAGGAAAAAAAGAAAGGACAAAAAATTAAAAATAATTGGACAAAAGGAAAGAATTGGCTTTGTTCATGGAAGAAAAATTATTTTTTGATTGAATTTTCACAAATAATGTCTCATCATGTCCTCTAAAAAAAATGACAAGAAGGGATTCACATTACACTTGTGATTTGAAAGATAAGGAAAACGATAGCTGGTTTTCTTTCTTCTTTTTTTTTGTCCGGCCAATCAACACATAACCAAATGAGGGTCAAATTTAACACCCTTGTGAAAATTATCATGGCACAGTGACCCCAAAAAAAAATTGATCGAATTACCGAATAATACGAATGAAAAAAAAACTTTTGTAATCATTCGCAAATAATTTAATAACAGATTGATAAAAATCACACTTATTAATTGCAAAATTGATGGCAATATTGTAAAAAAAAAAAAGAAATTCTATTGACCCATATAGATATTTGAATAACTAAGATATGACCATTAATTTATATCGATAATTTGTATAAAAATTTTCAATCATTTATGACATGTGATAAAGGCCTATTTAAGGTAAAAGTATGTAGAGAAAAAAAGGAAGTAATAATTCGGAAAAAAAAAGGAAACAATAATTCGTAGAGTAAGAAAGGAAAATAGTATAAAAAGATTATTTAAACAATAATTCCATGATATCGATAAAGTTATGAAAAGCTTAGAATGTAAGGAAACGGGAAGACGAGTCTTCAACATTCATCAAATAAAGGATATTTTTTTTCAGGAAATTTTCATATATGAATAAAAAATTATATCTAAAGGACAGATTAAAAAATCAAATTAAATAATCTTATAAAACGAACAATTATTTAAATGTATGAAATTTAATTTTGAAAATTATTCCAGGGTCAACCAGTGTGGTTTTTTGTGAACAATGGAAAAGACCTTTGGGAACCGGCGTTAATTATTGAAACTGATCCGCTTACTGTACAATGCATTCAAAATGTTACTATCATTTCATCTTTTAGCTTTGCTATTTGTATAAATTTTTGATTTGATTTTAAATTAAATAATTCAAATACGTATAATCGCAAATTAATATATTATGAATTAATGCCAATATAAGCAACAATTATTCCTTTTGTAAACAAATTCTTTCCTGTCAATATGATTCAATTTCATGGTATTATAAATCAACAATTATTTCTTCTATTTCTGTTATAAATAATTACATTCCCTTCTTTCGTTTATTTTTCTTATAATTCTAATTCTACTCAATTACTTATTTATTTTCAATAAAAGAAAAATCAATTACAGGGTCAAACAGTTCTATTGGAAAACACAGTTAGAGTTATCGAAAGAAAATTATTCGATCCAAATACTGAAAATTTAGCTACTATTCCGTATGCTTTTTGTTTTGATAAAATAATATAGATTTAAATTTGAATCTAATGCAAAATTTAGCAATTAATTTGTTTTTCTTTTTGTTGAATATTTGAATTTTTTAATGAACAGTTAGAAATTAATCAAAAATTTTGAATATAAAATTTTATTCATAAATGAAACATTTATTCCTACAGTGATGAATCAGAATCAGCGCTGTTATTTGCTTTGCGGAAACGTTTTGATACAAAACGTTTTTACGTAAGTTTTCTATTTCTATGCTTATTTCAGCATATAATATTATCGATATACTTGCGATACATTAATTAAATCGTCAAACAATTTAATGATATGATAAGTAGTAAGTGTTAAGATAATAACATGATACGCATTTTGGTCGATTTCAAATGACCTTATCATTTCCCAAAATTAAGTAATTTAAGGCAAACCAGAAGGTTGTATGATCAAGACACAGTTTATGACGGTATTTCCGATGATTGCATTTGAATTATGATGATAATAATGACATGGCATATTGCATATGACTGTTCAGATAATGAAATTGATAGCATTTCTTGCACATTCTTTTCAAAAAAAAAAAAAAAGGAAAAAAAACCTTAATTAGTTTATTATGCGTTTAATTAATTATTATGACAAGTAAAAATTTTGCAGACATTTGCTGGTGATGTATTAATAGTACTAAATCCATATGATCCATTATCAACAATTTATGATGATACAGTGCAAAAATTGTATCGAAAAACCAATAATCTCAATAATTTACCAGCGTTAGCATTTTATTAAATTTATTTATTATCAATAAACTTATTTCAATGTTTGTTTATGAAAGAATTTTTGATAATAATGACATGAACGATCATTTATTGATGCAAAATAGAATAAAAAAAGAAAATCTTAATTAGGTTGTTACTCTTTTGATTAACTATTATATAAAGTAAAAAATTTTAATGAAACTTTTATTTCTTAAGATCCTACTAAAAATGATCCCTAATCTATTTAAATGGTATTTATTTGGGTATGATTCAAATCTCGATATGTATATCACTTAGATCAATGACCTGTTTTGTCTGTTTATTTCAAGCTTCTGGAAATTTATTTTCTGATACATTCCCAACAGGGTAAATCCGGTTACCATAATGTTACATCAATATCGAGGCTACGAGGACTTAATTTATACTTAATTATTGGAAACTTAATTATTAGGCTTAAGTATCAGTTATTCGATTGAAGATTAGCTAATGCTTCTTTATAGGCATATATTCACCGTTGCTCAAAAAGCTTTAGCGCGTATTGAAAATGACCAATCAAAGCATGAATCGATTTGTTTTTGGTAATTACAATCAAATTATTTAAATTATAATTTAAAACAAATTAATTTTAATTGTACAAGATTTGTCAGGCTAAACAAAAAAAGAAGTTAAATATTCTAAATTTATTATTTCTTGCTATTATCAGTGTTATTTTTTAGGTTATTTTTATTCTAAATATTTTTTTGGAAATATTTTCAGTGGTGAATCAGGTTCAGGTAAAACCTATAATTTAATGCATTGTGCTAATTATTTAATCAATAATTCTATACAATATGAATCAAAGCTAACAATCACTGTGCAACAGGTATGAACTGAATTACATCATTAGATTCATATTCAAAATTGCTGAAAAAATTTTAATTTTATGTGACTTCTCTTTCCAAAAACTTTTTATTAAAATCATTAAAATTAACAATTTTTCACATTAAAATTATTGAAATTTTTTGATTTTATCTAATAATTATGACTTTTGATTTCATCTATTATTAAAAATTTTTGGAACAGATGATATGCAGAAAAAAATTGAAATTAATGGAATATGATAATTAATGGAGAGATTTAATTAATTGATTTTTTTTTCTTTTTTTTTGTACCATTAATGAATTATAGTTACAAGCAGTGGAACGTATACTTGATGCATTTGGAAGTGCTCGTACATTGAAAAATACCCAAGGAACACGAATGGGTTATTGCATGGAAATGATTTATCGAAAGTACTGTACTTGATTTATTTTATTTAATTTCTGTTATATTTTGATATTTTGTTTATCTTTTAATTTACGAAATTTAAAAATTTTTGTAGCGCGACACTCACTGGTTTCTCAATTTATACAATTCCACAACAACAACAACAACAACAACAACATCGACAACAACAACAATTACAACAAATTCAAATACACGTAGAACCTAGTCGAATTGTTAGTCAACGACTTGGTGAATGTAATTTTAATGTATTCTATGAATTTTGTTCAAGTATGGATACTAATGAAAAGTATAAATTGGGTTTGAAAGGTGAACAACAACATTTCTACCTGAATCAGGTAAATAATAAGCTGTCATAATAGAAACTAATTAATTATATTGAGAAGTTGTTAAGTATATTGAAAAGGTTTACAATATTACTTGAAAATTGTTTTGCAATTGCTGAAGTAATCAGTAAATATATCGTTTTTTTCCTTTTTTTTGGGCAATATTATAACTGATGCGCCATTATATTTATACTTCAGCAAAAAATGAATTGCCGATTCGTTGGCTATAAAATTAATAATAAGTAATTGAATCGATCGATTTCTATTCAATACTATCAGTAAATGATATCATTTAGGGTAAAGTTTCAATGGATCCGATGGTACAACGTCAAAAATACGAAAGGCTTTGTAGCTCATTGGAGTTATTAGATATTAGTGAACATCAACAGGAATTCATCCAACGTATTCTGGCTGCTATTTTGCATATTGGCAATTTGTATTTTAAACTTACTAAAGTAATAAACTACTTTATTTGTCAAGTTAAATTATTAACAAATCCTTTTTTTTTTGGAAAAATTTGAAGAAATAAGAGATCGAAAAAAAAATTAATAATTGGAAATTTTTAGCCAAGAAGTGGTACTGTAAATGGAACAGATGTTCAATGCAATGATATTATGAATGGTGTTGAAATAGGCAATGAGCAGGAACTTAAATGGTGTGCTTATTTATTGGAAATTGATTTGGAATCGTTGTATGAATTGCTAACTCAAAAACAAATAGTTAGTTTAATTAAAATATTTGTAAAATATTTAGCCTAAAATTGATCGTTGAACAATTATCAAATTTAATGATAAGTTGTAAGAGTTGCTAATTTTTAAGAAAGTTTAAAGTGTTGATAAATGTTGGTGTTATCAATCAAATAATTTTAAATGCAAATTTTTGGACAACCTTAAAGATTATAAAAAAAAGAAATCGCCCAATCAATTTTTCTGAATTTATAATCATTGGAATGATAGAACAAAGCACAGTTGCTAATTAGTATAAATGAAAGTTGAAGTAAAATACATTAATAAGACTTAATAAAACGAATTTATCCGCATAGTCATTTGCACCATTTATCAGTTATCATTAGTTAGTTATCAGGTTTGCCACCATCATGTAAATATATTTTTTGTCGCAATGAAAATATAAATGTGAAAATTTTTGATTGTAGATAAATTATGAAATGATACAATAATTTGTTAGTTCATTAAAAATTGAAATTTTCCATTTTAGAAGATAAGTGAAGAAGGTGAAATAGCATCAGTACCTTTAAGTATTGAACAGGCATTAGATGTCAGGTAATGTTTATTTTTAATAAATTTTTTGAAATAAAATGCTTGTTGGACTGGTCCTTTTGTTCTTTCATAACCATTTTATTTCTGAAATTTTTTAAATTAATGGAAATTTTAAGAGTGTATTTTAATGTAATATACTAACTTATATTATAGAGATTCAATTGCTCAGTTATTGTATGAACAATTAATTGAATGGATTCTTAAACGTATCAATGCAACAACAATGAATGAATGTAACATTATTAGCAGCAATAACAACATGGCTACAGTTGTGCTTGCTGATTGTTATGGTTTTGAAGTAAGCTAATTTCATTTAAATTTTAATAATTAAATGACCAAAACCTTTTTTCTGGTCATTCATGCTAATTATACCATTTGCAATTTTCTGCAAATTAATTCTAATGCTCTCATTTTAATTGTTGGTTTGGCTAAAGTTAAATAGTAAATTGTTTTAAAGTATTTAATTTTTTCTGCAAAAGGAAGACTGTTTGGCTCCGATAAAGCATTTGCATTTCATTAAAGTTCATAGTATATCTGAGTTTAAAAAATAAAAACTAAAAAAAAGAAGAAAAAAGAAAACTAAACAAAAGCGATATAAATAATCATTGGAATTATTACATTATAATTGCACTGATTCGAAATGCTATAATTTTTTTATTTTTTTTATTTTTGCTACTTTTCTTATTCATCTTTATATTAATATTATATCTGAAACATACTACATATTAAATATTTCTTTTATTTCCTCCTATTTGCATATCTTTGAAATACTTCCAGAAATTCGTCAAATGTTACAAAAATATTCATTCGCCTTCATTAGCATAATTAATCTAATAACATATAATATCAAATATAAATGTATGAAACAATTAGTAAATATATTATATGACCTATCATCATACTATATTTAATAGTATATTAAATAAAATTTATTCTTCTCATTTATTAGTACGAAGTAATTTATTTTCAGCGTTTTACAAGTTTGAATGGATTCGAACAATTTTGCATTAATTTATATAACGAGCGATTGGAATGGTACTATCAGCAAAAAATACTGCGAGAATTACAATGGGAATATCAAAAAGATAGCATTTCTGGAATTGATATGCAAGTAAACTTTTCAAATAAATTCAAATACATAGGTAAATTTTGGAAATAAAATTTTAATGGATTTTTTTTTTGCCTGAATATTATATTAAAATATTTGTTACAGTTGATTTAGTAATCAAACAATTAATATAGATTTAGCAACATTTTTTGAAATTGAAATTAAAAACAGATTTGAATAGTTTAAAGTAAAATGTAGCAAAAAAAAAAATTCCCATATTTGCAGTCTGTTCAGTGGTTTAATAATGAACCAGTTATCGAATTACTTCTTCAGCGTCCTAATGGCTTACTTCCAGCATTAGATGATGAATCAAAATTTCCGAAAGTTTGTTTCCTTAATCTTTTTTTCGGTTTCCTGATAGCCATTCCAAGTTTCCTTTTTTCCTCGCTTTTTTTTCCATTAAAAGTAAATCGATTCTTTGTTTTGTGATATTTATTTTATCATAATCAAGATTTTTCCGGAAGTCATATAATAATGAAGATGAGCCTGTTTTTTTCCGGAAAAGCCTGTCATATTACTTCTTTTTTCCTGCAAACTCAAATCCAAAAAAAACTATCCTTTCTATTAAACTTACTCTAGGAAATATTTCAATTTGTTTGTTTACTTGTAATTTCCGTAGTAATCAATAATCTTAATGCTTATTTGCTCACTATAAAAAGGAAAGAAAGTACAATTCAGCTGATTTTATTTTTCTTTTTGATTTTTATAAATTGATTGATTTCGATTGATTGAAATACAAAAAAATCGAAACATAAATTGATCGATTGATTGATTCTGTTTGATTTTTATAAATTTGTTTGATCAACTATAATAATTTAATTGAATTGTATATTTCATCGAATTGAGAGAAGAAATTAATTGAATCACATTTTACTAAGAAATTTTTAAAAAATCACATTCAAAGAAAATGTTTATCATTTTCAGGCATCTGCTGCTCGTTATTTACAACAATGTATTCTCAACCATCAACAATCACCTCGACAGTTGTTTATCACTAAAACAACAACAGTTCCTTCTGTTATCACTGATATCAAACCACTGGATAGATATGAATTTGCTATTCGCCATTATGCTGGTCAAATTTGGTATGATTGCGCACAGTTTGTGGAAAAGAATCGCTTGCAAATTAGATGGCAAACAATAATGCTGCTTGCAAATAGCCAAAATTCGGTAAAAAAAAAACACAAAATCATCTTTGAAAAATTAAAAAATTATTTATTAAAAAGAATTATATTACAAAAAAGTTTTTATCTATCATTTTTTCAAAAATTAACATTCTTCATCTTTTATTTATAAATGAAATTATATTTACAATTATCATTAAATGATTATTAACAATTTATAATAAATATATAATAAGAAATTATATTCAATTTTTTCTTATAATTTTGGATTTTATAATAAAAAATTACATTGGATTTTTTTGAGCTATTTTTTTTTCTTAAATATAATTTGAAAATTAGCGAAAACTGACCAATCGGTGTAATTGCTCGGTAAATTTCAAAATTTAAAATAAAAATATAATGAAAACTTTTACAGTTGATAGCTCAACTTTTCCGATCTTTGACAATAAATAATATGAAATTAACACAGCAACAATTATTGGATGGAACAATTTATGTTGCTCAACGATATAATCGAGCAGCAAAAATACTTATTGATAAAATGAATAAGTAAAATTTTATTTGCCATTACTTTACAGTGATATTGTATGAAAAGTTTACGGTAAAGGTATTTTATCCATCTAATTAACTTGCGATAAGACTATCATAAAATTATCATATTCATCCATTATGAAAACACTACATTAAAAATATCATATTCATCTATTAAACCTATACAAATTAACAATAAAGTGATACTTCAGCTTACAGATTCAATTCCTTGTTTTGAATTTTGCTTAATTACTTCTAATTTCTAACGATCATTATACATGTATGTAATCGGTATGAATGAAATATTTATCTGATTGAATGTTATAGAGGTGATGTGCAATTTGTACGTTGTATACGTAGTAATCAGGAACGTGAAATGTTGAAATTTTGTCCACAAACAGTGATGCGACAATTACGATCACTTTCATTGCTTGCTACCACAAATAATTATCGTCTAGGATTTCCATATCGACAATCATTTGATCGATTTGCTGAAAGGTTCAAAAATGTTTCAACCAAAATTTAAATCTTTGTTTTTGTTTTTTCTTTTTTTGTTATTAAATTATTCTATCATACTAATTTCACGTTGTCACTCATAATGTTGCAAATTGTGATTTCATATATTTTCGCATATTTTTGCTAAAAAAAGTTTTGCATTTAATCACTCCGATGAATCGAAAGTTATAAGAAAATTATTCAAAAAGAATCCAAGTTATTTTTGGTTGAAATATAAGAAAGCATCGTAATTGACATCAAAGATCTAAAATATTATATGAATTATTTTTCCAATTCCTATAATAAGTTATAATACTAATAATAATAATAATTCAGATATCGATGTTTGCTACCGCTAGATATAGCCCGGTGTCAAACGGTATATGAATTATCTAAAGATATTCTTGAACAACAGGGTAATAAATTTCATCCACATTATCGATTAGGTAAGCATTTTATTTTTATGAAAAATTTTCGAAATTTCAAGAAACAATTAAAAGATTAATAATTCTTCTTTAAGTTACAGTATGATAAGTTCATGCATTAAAAGGTGATATTATTAATCCATCAAATATGATTTGTTTTTTCTCCTTTTTCTTTTTTAAAGGCAAAACACAAGTATTTATGCGTGAACTGGTACGTGAACATTTGGAAACACGTCGTAATGCATTACTTGATCGTTCAGCTATTGTGATACAAAAAAATTTACGTAAATGGTTTGAAGAACGAAAATTTGTAAAGAAACGACATGCTGCTATAGTGTTACAATCAGGTTTAAGAGGATGGCGTGCAAGGTAAATGAATCGGAAAATTTCCATTTTTCACTATTCAATTGATCAAAACGAAAAAAAAAAATCGGCGAATTCGATCAAAGATTAATCGAATTTTCAATTATTACATTGAAGGCGTGAAGTTGATCGTCGTCGTAAGGAAATTCGTAAAGCGATTGATATGGAAACACGAAAGATACGTCGTTTGAATTTGTATGCTGAAACAGAAGAAGGATGTGAAAATAATACTGTATTAAATGAGGAATGTAATCGAACAACTGATCCATCATCTCTAGCTAATGTGGAATATTTAGATTTACCCAAAAATGTTGAGAAAAAATTACAAAATGGATTTCCTACTAATAGGTTAATTTTTGTTTTTTTTTTTCTGACGTTACATGTCTAAAACATTTTCAGCAGTAATAATAAGATTTGTTAAAGTTACAAACAATATACGGCAACATATAATATGTATCCATCATTTATATATATATATTTTGAAGTGAAAATAATCAAATAATTTGTAGAATGTGTGATATACGAACTGTTTATCACTATATTCCGTATAACAAACGTATTGGTAAATCGTTAGAACTTCCAACAGAAACCATTGAACAGTTTGCAGAAAATAATTTTAAAGTAAGTATTTAAATTAAATATTCAATTTAATCTGATCTATGATAACAATCATGTGAATCTTTCTATGCGACTTATAAATCACGTCAAAAACATAGAATGAGAAGTTATAATAGAGCTTAAATGAGTAATTGTTAGAGTCCACACTAGTTTTTAAACATCCGACAAACAATATTTCCATTTTAAGTTATCTGAAACATATACTTATTCAATGTAATTAATTCATTATGTTGATAAATGATAAAAGATCGATTACTGATAATTAATTTCTAGGGTCATTTGCTGCAAATGCGACGTGAACCAATTGCTACTCCATTTTTGCATAAAGAAACTGAAATGGAATTTAATCGATCATTGGAAATGTTTGCAATGATATTACAATATATGAATAATGCACGAATGAATTGTGAACAATTAGCAATTCTTGGCAAAGCAATCATTCAAATAGTAAGAGTTATTATAATTTAATTAATTAAAATATATATATATATATACATATATATATATACATATATATACATTAAACTATGATTCGTTTTTGCAATCTATAATTTAAATAATCTGTCTAATTTGAAACAATCTACAATTTGTAATAATCTATTACATTTCGAAATGTCATACAATTTGTGATTCATTCATCTTTTAATTTTCATTTTTTCAAGTGGTTTATTAGTTGAAAAATTACCGGAACGTATATATTTTGAACTATGATCATTTTTACAACACATAGGTGGAAGTAGTCTGATTGTTTCCATTTTATAATTTGATTTGAAACCTTATCATTTTGATTAATAGTAAATCTGATAATTGATTACGACCTTCTAGTTATATATAATCTACCAACTATTGCACATCTAATCTTTAATTTCTCTTATCTAATAATCGATATTGTTAGTAATGAAATTAAATAATTATTCTTAAACAACATTAATTTGGAAAAAATTGATTCAAAAAAATTACTATCTTTGTTATTTCATAAATATTAAGCAAAAAAATCAAAGATCAAAAATTGAAATTCTGAATTTTTTTATTTTGAAATAATTAATAAATTTCGTGACAAGAACGAAAAAAAAGTTCATTATTTTATTTGTTTGTTTTATAATAGATATAGAGAAGAATGATTTTTAGGCATTAGATAATCCTGTACAAAGAGATGAACTTTTGGTACAACTTTGTAATCAAACATATCGTAATGGAGTGAAAAATAATGCTGATAAAGCCTGGACATTACTTCTTGGTGCAATCAATAGTTTTACACCTTCACCACAACTATATCCTGCTCTTATGAAGTAAGTTTATTAATAAAAATGTATTGATTTAGATAACAATTGAAATGGCATCAAATGTTAAAACAATGATTTCAAATGAAATAAAAGAAATAGACA
>NW_018108667.1:9047-21966 GCF_000183805.2 Loa loa | reverse complement strand
TATTCTTAAACAACATTAATTTGGAAAAAATTGATTCAAAAAATTACTATCTTTGTTATTTCATAAATATTAAGCAAAAAAATCAAAGATCAAAAATTGAAATTCTGAATTTTTTATTTTGAAATAATTAATAAATTTCGTGACAAGAACGAAAAAAAAGTTCATTATTTTATTTGTTTGTTTTATAATAGATATAGAGAAGAATGATTTTTAGGCATTAGATAATCCTGTACAAAGAGATGAACTTTTGGTACAACTTTGTAATCAAACATATCGTAATGGAGTGAAAAATAATGCTGATAAAGCCTGGACATTACTTCTTGGTGCAATCAATAGTTTTACACCTTCACCACAACTATATCCTGCTCTTATGAAGTAAGTTTATTAATAAAAATGTATTGATTTAGATAACAATTGAAATGGCATCAAATGTTAAAACAATGATTTCAAATGAAATAAAAGAAAATGACATCAATTAATTTTTTTAATATTTAATTCTTTCCTTTTTTCTTCTTTTTTTAACTTTAAATACAAATTTACAGTTATTTTGAACAACAAACACCAAATTTATCACTTCAATTGATTGATAGTTTACTACGGCAATGTATTGGTAGCAAAAATTTATCAAAATCTCGTCATTTTGCGCCAACTTTTCTGGAACAGGTAGAGTTTCTCATTTGTTTACTGCTTATCGTATTATTATTGTATGATGAAAATCTGTCATGATATGATTAAATAACATATTTGACGATCAAGGCGGGAAGAATGTATTTTAGAACAAGAGGAAATCACAAGACAAGAGATATTATTGTTCTTATATTCATAAAAAGATCGTAAAATAGGTGATATTGATACTCCTTATAATAAGATAGGTGCTAATATTTGTAAATTAAGTGAACTGATTTTTTTCCTGCAAGAAATTGCTTTCTCCAGTAATAGGTTCATATATTAATTTTCTATCAGAAAACATTTTTTATTATTATTATTTTATGCAATTTTGATTTCTTTTTCAAAAATTTTACAACAAAATTAATTATTTCGCATTTTAATTTCTCATACAAACGGAAATGCGTCGTACGAATAGTTGTTGTTTTTGTCTAATGATGGCATTAACGTGATAAACTTGAATCAGTTAGACGTCAATTTGTTTCTGTAATTTTTGCATAATTTTTAAATTTGAAATTAATGTTTTATACATTGCATGTACCGGATAGTTCCAGTTCTTTGAATTCATTAATAAATTCCCTTTTTTTATTTATCTTTTTAGGCTAGTTTTAAACAACAACAAGCAGCTGTGTTACGAATTAAATGTGCCGATCAAAATGAAGCATTATTTGAAGTGCATTCATGGATGACTGCCGATGAATTGGCACAACGATGTTTGCAAATTCGGTGAAAATTTTTCAATAATTCAATCATGATTAATTAATTAATCATCAATTCTTATCAACTTAGTATCGTATTGATAATTTTGATTTGAACAAATTGAACATTTCTTATAGAGGCATTGGTGATCCAGATGGTTGGACATTAAGTGTAGAAGATGAACGTTTTGTTATATATGCACCAGGAAATTGTTATGTTTATGATATACTAGCACAAATGGAACAACAATCAACAGGTTGTTTATTTTATTTATTTAAATGGACTGTTAATTTGTTTAGTTCAATTTTTGCATAATTTTCTTTTTTTATGAATAATATTTGCTCACTTACAGAAAATAATAACGAAATTTTCATTATGTTTGATAATAGCATTAATTGGAAAGTTACACGAAGTAATGGAAATATTACAAATAGAAGAGAAAATGAAGCAAATGATAATGAATTGCAACAGGTAAATAATCGTTAAAAAAAGAATCAAATATTATTTTAATTATTATTCCATGTCATTCCTCTTTTTTAAGAGATATTTTTGTAATTTTTCTTCATTGCATATGCTATCTGAGAAATAACAAACAACAATTCTGATATTAATTATATTTTATTTCTCAAATATTTTCTTTGATATTTTGTAATTGTTTAAAAAAAAGAGAAAAAGGCGCAATCATTTTTCCCCATTAAATGAAACGAATGAAATGTCAATGGAATGAAAATGTATACAGAAATGATGAATGATAAATGATATGCATAATTAATCAAATGATATGCAGCGGTAAATAATTTGTAATGGATAACGGAAAAAATATATAGCCGTGCTTTTTTTCAGAATGATATTTTGCTAAATCGTTTTGAAACAAATAAATCAGGACTAGAGCAGCAATCAATGATACCACAACGATCAGTGCAGTTTGTATCAGAAGGGATAAGAAGTGATTTGTGTGCTGAATCTAAACTGAAAGAATTAAACTGTAGAACATTTCATACAGATACATTTGTTGACGGAGAAAGTGCAACAAAAACACCTCCAATACCGCCGCCACATTGGAATTCAAACTTACATGGGCAACAACAGTATCATCAACATCAACAACAACAACATTATGAAATTGAGGATCGAGCAGGAAAGGATAGGTAAGAGGTTTTTTTTTTTTGTAAAAAAATTTATTAAAAGTACATGAAAAAATTTCTTTTGATACCAGATTTACCGGGTTTTCTACCGGAATTCTTAAAAATTGCTTAAATCAAAATTTTTTTGATAATTTTCTTTGTTTGTTTCTTTTGAAATTCATTTTTACCTCATTTGTTAGTTAAATTAAAATCTTGATATGAAGTCAAAATGAAGAGAAACGATTTGATAAAATATGTTTTCAGTGAATTTTTATATGGTCAACAACATCATTTATTGCCAGAATTATCAACAAGTACTTTAAATAAACGATATAAAATTAATCAAATCCCAGGTACGTTTATCAGCAAAATTTTGTTTTGTTTTTTCAAATTTAATGTTTTGCAAGATATACCCGTCTTATACGTTATATCCGCTTATTTGAATTTGTATTTTCAGATCTTGCTAATATCAACAATAATTATTACGATACAGTGATGGATCGTAAACGTTATGATGATAGCATTTACAGTAATGTCACCTATGGTGGTCGCAATATGATACATAACAATTTTCATGTTAGTTTATTTGTTTGTTAATGTTTGCTTTAATTTTGTAGTACTTATTATTCATTTACAACAATTGCCAAAAACGAAAAAAAAACAGAAACATCACCATCAACATCAACAACAACAACAGCATGATACTACATTGCAACGTTATCGACGTCAACAACAACAATTTGTTGAACTTCGACAACAACAACAGCAACATCATGATCAGCAACCTAATTTTGCTTATATACCGCAACATTTTACTGCAATGCCTGCTATGGTAAGGAAGACAAATTATTGATTACCATTTTTTTTTCCCATATTTTATTATCATGAAACATTATTCTTCAATGATAAATAACAATGTTATTCAATGCTAATTAAATCATGTATGGTATATAATATCGTTAATTATTAAAATTAATTTAGGTTTGTCAATTATGATGTATAATTATTGAAAGGAGAAATTTAGCTGATGGAAAAAAAAAGAAAAAAGTAGTAAAGTCAAAAGAAAAAAAAAGGGAAAATGATTGCAAACTTCGTGATTATCTTTGTTTTTTATAAAGTATACAATATATTTACAAGTTTTTATCGATTCTCCCCGTATTTGCATATATTATAATTTAATTAATTAAGCCTTTTGTACCAGCTCAAGTACAATTTATGCCAGTAATGCTTCCAACAACTTCATTTCTACCAGCACAACCATTATTACCACCAGCACCACCATCACATCGGCAATCAATGATAACTGATTTGGAGAATGGAACTGGTAAATATATCTAATTAATTTTATATTTGTCATAAAATCAAGTGTTCAAGTGCTAATTGATGATAGCTTTTGTTATATATTACATTGCACAATGTGACACACGTTTGACATCTAAGATTGCAATTAACAGAAACTTTCAAGATTCTAAACGTTAAATATCTTTATGATTACAAAATTCCTTCCTTTTGAAATTTTAAAGCTGATACAGTATCCTTTTCTCATTTTGATTTTATTTATGGAAAGAAGAAATAATAAATTTTTTCAATATTTTGTCAATCGTTACATTTTCATTAAGGACAACGATTAATTAATCAACAGCTGAATACAACAAATGCATCATCATCATCAACCGTTCTTATCAATACGATTGATAGCAGTGATGCGCAACAACATCACTCTGATAATTTCACGGCAAGCAAATTATGAATTATAATAAATTTTGAATAATAAATCAAAGGTTGAAATATATTAATCTTCAAGTAGAAAATTAAATCATCAAAAATTTCGGAAGTCCAAATAAAATTGATGATATAGAATTAAAATTACATACAATCGTGCAAATTTAATCCCTAAACGTGTTGTAAACATGGGAATTCGTAAAAAAAAATTGAAATGAATTAGTTTGAAACTTTTTTTAAAGTATGAAGGAATTTATTTTTTGTAAAAAATAAAATGATATTTGTAGCGATCAACCATATTACAACAGCGTGAGGAAATGGAAAAACGTGCTTTGTGCTGTTCAACACCACAACAACCAAATCAAACCACTGGTAAGAAATTAATTTTCTATTTAGTTGAATTCAAAACCACTGGTAAGAAATTAATTTTCTATTTAGTTGAATTCATTTTTCTTCTGTTTTTTTTCTCTTATAATTATAACATTAAACTACGAAAGTTTTTGCAGTTAAATAAATTCCACATCTTTTGCACTGATCAATTTGGTAAAATGAGTTAATTAATGATAGTAAACTAAGCAAAAACAAATACTATCTGCTACTATCATATTGTTGCGGTATATTGTTAGCAGAACATTGTTTGTAAATTGTAAATTCTGATTTTCATCGTGCTCTTTCTTTCTTCCTTCTTCTTTAGAGGAAACGTTAATTAGTGCTCCATCAGAGCAATCATCCGTTTCAACTCGTATCAGACGTATGCAAATTCCAACGAAAGCAAGTGATGTTGATCAATTCCTGGATGCTATCTTTGAACAGGTATTAACTAATTTGAAATTATTAAATTTTAAACATCTTTCAAATTTTTACTTTTTTCATTTCCAAATGTAATTCACCCTGCAATTCTCATTCAAGTAGTAATAAAATCAACTGAATTTAGCAGTTTAATGTTGTAATAAATATTATGATTGTAAAAAATTTATAACTCAAATTTTAAACTATGAAATTTAGTTCAGGGAATTTCCGTAATTAAAGCTAATTTATCCATTTAATTCTTGACCAAAATTTTCCAGGTGTTGCCAGCAAACGATTTAGAGCGAACTGATGACAGTCATGTAAACGCTGCAGTAGTTACAACAACAATTAAAGGAACTATTGCTAATGATTCAAATGAAACTATACAATCGGTTAGTTATCATTTTAGATCAGTGATTTATCAATTCCCTGACTTTGAAAGAAAGCTGTCATCCTATTATGTCCTTACTTAATATCCTACTTAATTCTTATCTGACAATATCTTGTTAATCTTTACATATTTCATATTTTAGGCACCACAACAATGTATGACAACAATGATAAATTATGCAGCACAACCAATGATGTTAATGCTACCTGTAGAGAGTATTGCTTGTTCGTTTTTGTACAAAACTATTTTTTAAAGCTAAAATAAGTGATGATGAAAATTGTAGGTCGTATGCTTACAGCAAGCCAACAACAACAACAACAACAAAATCGAGAACAAGTATATACTGCTAATACCTTGCCTAACGGTACCATTACTAGCACACCATTATCATCAGTAATGCCGATTATGGTACCGGTTAGTTGATTTCTATTCGTTTAATAATAATTGATCTTTTCATCTCTTTGAGTTTGATTTTTTCATCATACTTGACCTGAGTTTAAGCTTATCATTACTTTATGTGATGGATAATAATTAAACTATGTTAACGAATAATTGGATCATAATTTTTGGTACATTTTTGAACATTAAAAAAAAAATAAATATTGGATAATGATAGTTTAATGATTCGAAGAGAATGAACCCAGATAGGCTAACTCTCTTATATGATAATAGAGGTTTAATTTTAGACTGTCACGTTGACTAAATAATCGGATAAATCATATTGGTTCTATTTATGTTGAACCCTGCTATCTATCTTTTCTGTTCTATTTTTTTTTTTGTCTTTTTTTACATTGAACTTACATTATGATACGTATAGATTTGAGGATATTTTCGGATAGATCAATATTTTTAGATGATGTGTGTATCACCAACACCGGCGACAACTGTTACAGCATGCCTGTCACCAACACCAATAAAGTAGTGTCTTTGTTTGTTTACCGCTGTAATACATCATATCTTTTATGTCATTATAATATGATATGATCGATTACCATTAAAGCAATATGGAAAAGATGAGAATAAAAAGGATAAAAAATGATCTTATGTTAATATTAATTTCTTTAATTTAGTAAGAAGTCAAAATAAGCTTATTGAAAATTAAATAAGCTAATTAACAGCTTATTGCTATTTCAGTCCTGATGATATATTTTGTTGCCTTACTTTTAATCATAAATTACTTAAGTTATCTTATAATAATGACGATAACTTTATAACAATGCTTTGCAAACTTCTTCCAAAAAAATATCAAATGAATATAACCATTATTCCAATCAATAGCTCAATACATTATCGATGGATTATTGTTTGATTAGATCTAGCGTCCAATCACAGATAATATGGTTTCTTTTTTTTTGTCAGTTCATTTTTTGATTTTTACAAGGCTAATTCTTTCTAACTGTTTTATAAATTTGAGGAATTCAATAGTCACTGACAATCATTCTCATCCGGACGATCATACATTATCACCGATATCTGTTTGTTACAATTACAATACCACATCTGCATTGTATAGCAATGGTACCATGGCATCTAATGCATATGCAAATGGTACTAGCCATAACGAGGTTGTTTTTTTTTGGAAAAATTTATCAGATAGATTTAGATATTGTTTTATTCATATCTGTAATTGCTCGATAATGGCTTGGTCATGATCATCAGATCATTAACTATTGAATTCAATAATTTCTTTCAATTATCCATATATCTTCCCGATTGGACGATATTGCTTGACAGATTCAAACGAAAAAGGAAAAACTATTAGATATTACAAAAATAGTATATTACAAAAATAGTATATCAAGTTAAAAAATTAAAAAATTTTGACCAAACATTCATTTGTTAACATATTATATTCGATAATAGCGTTTCCATTCCTGATATCATATCATATCATTTAATCAATCCTACGATTGATTATTGATAAATAAAAAGAAATTTAATTATAGAACAAATTCTCGTCATTTATTCATTTTATCAAATATGCATCTCTCAATAAATCTATAATTTATTCCATAGATTCTGTAGTATTATTTTTTCTTTTTTTTTGTTTTGCTTTACAGCTCAATGATGGCGAATTATCAAGTTTATCAGCCACAATGATAATTGTAAGTTTACTCGAAAATTCAGTAAATTTATTTTGACATTATATCGATTATTCAAACAAACAATTTCATTTCATTACATCAGTTCATAATTTAATTAGTTTCTATCATTAAGCCAGAACATTACCAATTAGTAAGAATGATAACATTTACAATAACGATGCATTAATAGCAATATTTTTCCAGCTATTCTTTTTTTTCCCCTTCAATTTCAATTATTTAATTATTATTATTTTTTTTAATTATTTTAGTTATTATAATTTCGATTATTATTAGCTTTTTAGCGTTCTTCACCACTTCCTGAAACAGCACAATCACCTACAAATTTAGACGAGAAAGGTCGCGTCGGACAAATACAACCAACTTCAACTAAAGCTCGGTAATATAAGAAAGATTCACTGTTTTATACCTTTTTAAATAATATCTAATATTTCTCAGATCTTGTCTGTTCTTAATTATTATTAATTATTATCCTAAGATGACATCAACATATAAAAAAAACTATCTTTTACCCATACTATTAGTTGATAATTTGCAAAATAATATGCAAATAAAGTATTTAATAAGAAAAAAGATAACCATAATTATCAATTTGTAAATTTTTAGAATTATTTCGAGGAAAAGAAGAAAAGGCAAGAATGAGGGAGAGAAAATTTTAAAGGAATTTACTGAATACTAAAATATGACATCAATTTCCACAAATTGATAATTATCAGTTCATCAAATTATCAACTGACACACTATCAGTATATATGCACATGTTTAAATTTAACGTTTTGGTGTATTAACAGACCAAATTGTGCGTTAAGAAGTCAAATTTAAATTCATCATTTTCTTTTTGATCAAAAATTCATCCAGGTAAATACAATCATAGGTAATATAAAGATTTATCTCTTCTATAAAAGTTGTTTAATTAAAATTTGTCTAAAAAAAAAAAGGAATTGTAGATACATTGGACCAGTGCATCCAAAAACAAATGAATCTTTGAAAAGTCCACCATTACCGACCAAAAATTTGCATAATAAAGAAATGGTAATCAATTTTGCGACTTATCAATTTATTTGTTTTTAATTAACGACGTCCTTATTAGAAGGTTGTCATCTATTAATTAGTAATGTGTTTATTAAGAGGTTTGGAGTATTTGTCGGGCCAATAAAAATAAATTGGTTATCAAATTACAGGAACAAAATCAATCCCAACCTCATCAACTGGGCAATATTAGAAATCGATTTCATCCTAACGGAATAGACGAGAATTGTTATTATGGTATAGTTACACGAGAACAACTATATTCAGGTTAATTATCCAAGATAAAAGAAACTTTTGTAATCATAGAAAAGTTAAATTACAAAATCACCAAATGTTAGAAATTGATATCATCACTTGATTCTCATCCTTATTAATACTGTTTTTTTTTCTGCTGTCTTTCTTTTATATTTTCCATTCAAAGTGTTTCGTTAAATTTATTTATCGATTTAATTTTGAAGAAAGTCATTCTTTGCTACATATTTATATTAACATTTTTGAATCAGTAATTTTTAGAGAAATCTGCTGTATCATCAGATGATTATGTCACATCATCACCATCACATCCAAATCCATCATTACGACAAACACAGGTACATTTGGAATCACAATCTCCACTATCACCATCACCACACTTGATAACTATAGCGGAAAAAAAATCCAGCACAGGAATTACAGGCAGCAACGAAATCGTTTCCAGCAATAGTTTTCCAAAATTGGTATTCGTTTTTTTTCTTTTTTTTTCATTCCTTCTCCTTTTAATGCTTTATAGTATTTCAAAAGAAACTGAAAGTATTTTTAAAATGCAAAATTTTTGCTTAAAAGTCTTGAAAAAAAATCATTTTTAAAAGTTTTCACCATTACTTAAAATATCATTTTTTATATGTTACTTTTTAAAAAAGCTAAATGGCAAAGCTTTGAATATTGGAAATTGATATTATTAATTGAATATCTTTGAAATTAAAATACTTTAACAATTGCAGAACATTTATGGTAGTCCAGCAATAGGAAATGTAAACGTTTATAGTACAACAAATTCGAATGGCATCGTACAAGAGAAAAAATCAAAGCGAACACTTGTTGAATTCGAAAATGATGCATTGAGAAGGATTGGTGAAAAAGGAAAAGTAAACTTGTTCAATGTTTCCATATTTATTTGTTTGTTTTTTTTAATTTAAATTTGAATTCATACATAAATTGTTTTGTTTTACTTTATATGCAAAATTATTTATTTTTCGTTTATTTGTCAATTGAAAATGTTGAATTTTGAAATGCTTTCAATTGAATTGTTCTGTTTACAGAGTATTTATGTTAATCCCACAACAAGAAGTTTAACTGTTTATAATACAACAAATTCTGTAAAAGACACTTCCAAACAACAACAACAACATCTGGAGCAGCAACAGTTATTACATCATCCTTTTGATATCGATAATGAAACATCCAAACCAACCTTTCAACGCCATATTGATTCATTAAACAAGGTGACGATCTTATTTATTATTGGTGGAATAAAATATGATGCAAATTGAATTAGCATCAGACAGGCAATCATAAGTTATTACTAATACAGTGAAATAAACTCATAATACAAAATTATGATTATTTATAAAGTCATAATACAAAATTATGATTATTTATTTTCCAACCCGAAAATAAAATGACACGTTTTAAATAATTTATTACTTGGAAATTATAATTATTTTGAAATTGTTAAAAAAGAAAGAAACAAAAAAAAGAGGGATTGAATTATTCATTTATTTATCCGTTTTACTGATAATTTTAATCAACAAGTAGTTACATTGATTTAAATAAGAAAATAAAAAAGGAATCGGATTAGTGTAAATGATATTTTTATTTGTGATAATAGGTCGTTAAATAATTGCATATGAATTTTTAAAACCTTTTCCGAAGTTTTTTTTTCAATTTCATTTTCATAAATTTGAAAACTTTGTGAAATTCGACAACAATAACACTTTGTTACTTTTGTAGTTAGAAGAACAACGAGAAACATTTGGAGAATGGATAAATGAAATGGATATAATAAAAAATGATGCGCAAAATCAAGCTCAAATAATGGCAGAAGTTGCAATTCATCAGGCTCATTTATCAGAATTGCAACAACAACAACAACAACAACAACAAAAACAAAAACAACAACAAGGAACAGGGACATCGTATTTTGTACAGGATGGTAAGATTCTGAAACAGCTTTACCGTATTCATCAGCATACATATATTTGTATTTATTATATTAATTTCGACTTTGAAACGTAGAATTTATAAATGCTATTAATTGATCTATTTATCATTCCAGTGACTTTCCTATTTTTGGTCATCTGATATTATTATCGATCATAATTTTTTGTAGTTTTTGATCTATGAAAAGTAATAAGTCGAAATCTAATGTATTTGTTTGATCAATCAATTTTAGGTCAACAAAACCAACAACAGCGTGAACGTCCTGCTATACAGTATATTCAACAGCCATGGGATTTAATGATTCGTAAACAAGTAATAAATGAAAATTTTCAGATTTATTTCTTGTTTCAATTTATTTCTTGTGTAGCTTAGTTGAAATAAATTTATTTAATTAGTTTTCTTTTGATAAATTAATAAAATTTACAATGAATCCAATTATGCTTCCTTAAAAGTCTAACATTTCATTTTGAAAAAAAAAAATTTTCCTTGCAGATATTTCATCCTAATGAAAATCTTGGAGAAGAGCAAGAAATTGATTTGATTTTTGCTCAAATTATTACCGATTGTCGTAAACCTAAAAGTTATCGAATTCGTAGCAATGAACGTGATGCTGTAAGTCAAATTTTACGTAAGTTTCTGAATTTTCTCCTTTCAAATAGATTAAGAAATGAAAAAATTGATATAAGTATTTGTATAGTACTGCAATGGTTCATAAAACTGCGTTTTTATAATACGCTAAGTTTTATTAAAGGATAAATTATTTGGAGTAATTTGGTACTGAAGGATTAAATTCCTACTTTAATAATCACAGAAAACATTAGCAGCAATTTAAAAATCTAACAATTCTTAAACGAACATTTACTTTTTAGAAAGTTCAAATTACCTGGGAAAAAGTTACTTGCAGCGTTTAGTTCACTTGGAAAGCTCAATGTTAATGATTTTAAAAGAAAAAGGTATCATGTAGTAGAAGTTTGATTTAGCTGAACCATAAATTATAGGCAGCTATCGGATTCTTCCTACTATGCTCGATAATCCTCAGTTAATCATGATGGATGTCAAGGTAGCTGTTATCCAATGCGCTCGCAGATGGCCTTTATACTTCAGTGTTCAGTTCCCGGTTGTGGATCAGTTCATTAATAGGGTTACTAATGAATCAGCAAATGCACGTCGGATACTAGCAGTTCATGAATCCGGTCTTTCGTACGTAATTTTTATTCTTATTATATTAAGTATAATTTTCTTTTCTTTATTTGACAAAAATTTCAAGCTCGAATATGATACAAGTAATTTTTCAATACTTAAAATTTGGACATTTAGTTCTTTTGACTGTTCTTTTCTTATCTTATTATTTAGCTAAGTTGCAAAAAGAAAAAATAAAAAGAAAAACAAAAACAAAAAAACTAGTAAAAAATAACAAAACAATTAAAACAATTAAAAAGCGAAAAAATAAAAAACAACAAAAAACAAAAGAGCAAAACAATAAAAGCAATAAAAAACAACAAATAATAAATAAAAACAATAAAAAACTAATCATAAAATAATCGATGGCGTCTATATGTTTGTTTAAAAAACCAGAAAAGTTATGAAAGAATTATGAATTCCTTGGACTAATTGGGATGAGATTAAAAATTCTCCTAATTAGAGTTGTCTTTTAAATTTGAGTTATCCTCGGAGGTTTTGGTTTCTCATCTTTCTGAACAAAATGAATTGTTCATTTTTTTTTTCGGATGTTAACTTACTACTGTTTCGAATCGTAACTGTTGTTTTGGCTAGTCGGGAAATAGCAAACCTTTTTTCTCTAATATTTCTAATTCATTTTCAATACTACTTCAATTAAGGATTACTACTTGATATAATTCAATTAAAGCTATCTATCTGCAAATGTGAAATTTTGCATTTCTTTTAGTGAGTAAATTTCAAAAATTTCTCTGTCAATGAACTAGTGAATAAATCATTCCATTCCTTATTTAATTAACTGGATAGACATTTGAGAAATATATTGATTATTCTAATTTTATTGCAAATGTTGATCGTTGTTGCATTTAGGATGCTAAGTCAAGATGACAGCGGTGAAAAGATGGAATTAAATGTTTTGGATCATTTCAGGTGATTGAACAAAATACAGTCTCGATTATAATAATAATAATAATAATAATAATAATAATAATAATAATAATAATAATAATAATATTATTATT
>NW_018108667.1:3387-8283 GCF_000183805.2 Loa loa | reverse complement strand
ATTATTATTATTATTATTATTATTATTATTATTATTATTATTATTATTATTATTATTATTATTATTATTATTATTATTATTATTATTATTATTATTATTATTATTATTATTATTATTATTATTATTATTATTATTATTATTATTATTATTATTATTATTATTATTATTATTATTATTATTATTATTATTATTATTATTATTTGTTATTATTATTATTATTATTGCTATTACTACTGTTATTATTATTTATTATATATTATTACTGTGTTTTTATTGTTGTTACTGCTATTATTTTCAAATTTATTGGGAAGAGCACCTATTTGTGAAAGTATATATATACTTACTTTTAACTCCAACATATACTTATCGTAATTATTTATTTGCAGTTATGTAGATATTATTGATATAAAAGTAGATGATACTGGTCAACAGGTATGCTTACAAATGCGCCAAGATTCACAATTGATACTACGATCTGTTTATGCTTGCGCAATTCGAACATTAATTGATAAAATGTTATCAACCAACGGTGGAAAAGTGAACTGTTTTAATGTTTTCTATAATATTTTAATAATTTATCTATTTAGATGACCTCTATTCTAATAAATTAATTTTTCTATTTGCAATATTTATTAATGTCAAAATATGTGAATGTTTCAAAAAAAGCTAGATGTAAATATGTATTACTAAAAATTAACAGGGAATTAACCTATGGAGTGGTGTTCAAGTTATAAAAATATAAACTTCTATTGAAAGTTATATCCAACATGTAGTTATTTGTACCATACACTAAATGAATCTATTTATAGATTGAAAAGAATTTAGAGATTTGCTTTTTTTTTCCATTTTGTTTCTTTTCAAAATCACACCAAATCATTGCTTACACTAATTGACAGAAATTAAGTATCAGATCATTAGAATTTTTAAAAAGAAAAGTATAATTACAGGTGCGAATATATATGCGTGCTATAGCAGACTATATTACAAATGAACCTAATTTACTAAGTTTTTCAAAAGGTGATATTATACAAGTAAGCAATATTTCTTAGTAATTTTGAACAAATGTTGTGTTCATAATTCATAATTATAATAAATATAATTTGAATTATGATTATTATATTCGTGATGTTCATCAATATAATGATAACAAATGATGATTCTGATTATTTAGACTATAATTCTGATTATTGCTAATGTAATTATTATCATAATTTTGCATAATATTGTATATCTTACCTCTTAAATTTTATATTTATTTTTTTTTTTAGATTATAAATCGTAATGATGGAACATTACCAATGGAACAAAATAGTGAACAATGGTTGTATGGTAGAATTGGTAATCATTTCGGTAATCTACCAGCAAATTATGTTGAGCCATTGAATTCTTTTGGCCAAGTAACTATTATTGCATCATTCTTTTTTCTCTTACTTCGTTAAATCTCCCAAGTTATCCGAAATTTAGAATGTAAATTTCAGAAGTTATAGTCGAAAATATTATCAGAAATTATTATTATATTAAAAACGATAAAAATTATTGCAAATATGAAATTAGTTAATATACATTCTAAACAATTTTTATAAAAATACGAGTTGCTATGCACGAATAGCGGAGATTTTTGAGCAATAATTAGCAGTTTACAATTAGTAGTTAGTTTATACTAATTGGTGGTTTGTTAATTAATCGATCGATTACTAATTAATCGTTTAGAAAAGGCTTTACGGCACTGTGAAAGAAAAAAAGAATTTTATTAATAATTATAAATTATTATTACGCAGTGGCATTGTTATTAATTTCATCAATCATCAAACTTAATTGTAAATTTCTTTTTTTGCATTGATATGCGAATATATTTTATGCTTTCATTGATTATATTTGTCTTCCATTGATTTAATTATTTTATATCATATCCTTTTTTTCATGTATTACATTTTAATAATTAATTAAATTAATCAAATTTTGATTTTCCTTTTGTTCATTTCTTATAGATTGATTTATACTAGACAGTAAGAAATAAAATCATAAATTATCCCAAGAATATTTATTTATTTAATTGTGGCGGTCAACCAACTGATTGTCCATATGTCCACATCAGTGTACACATTGAATAATATTGTCAGCTGATTGGCCAACAATAGATAATTACTATTATTGTTTACAATAATTTTGCAGTTTATGTTAAAAAAAAAATATATATATATATAAGATACCGTATGTTTTTTATATAAGATACCGTATATTTTTATGTAAGATACCATATATGATTACCTAAATGACGAAATTAGCAGTATATTTATTATTTGTGGCATAATTTATTATTCTTTGTTCATTTCTTTGTCATTTATTTATTTATTTGCTCATTTATTTACTTATTTATTTATTTATTCGTTCATTTTACACTTTTTTTTTATGCTTGAATCAATACTGTTGGAATAAAAATGCTGCTTTTATCTTTGTCTTTTTTTTCTCTAATTAATTTAATTAGTGAAATTTTCAGGTGGCTGATTCACAGTTAGCAATCAATTCTTCCACTGCTGCCGGTATTTACTTTGATGATTTGGTTAGTATGACTAATTTTCTTTTTTCTTTTTTTTTTTGATAATAATTAAAAAAAAAAGGAAATCGCTCACTATCTTATGTCATTGCTATTAGTGAATAACAATTCATATAGGAGTTTTAAAATTCATTTTTCTGAATAAAAGATTGGATGACAGCATAAACGAAAGAATAATTAAATAAATGAACAAGTAATTAATTAATTAGGCAAATAAGTAAATAATTTGATGTATGTTGAAAAAACTAGCAGCATTATGTAAATGATAAATGAAATTTTAGTAGATATTTGTTTACAATAATATTCATTGAAAAGATAGTCATATTTTTGATTGCTAAAAGTTAATGTAATTATAAAATATTGTCACAAATATATTTAAAATGATAGTTTTTTTTTTTTTAAAAAGAAAAAGAAACTGATAAAGATATCAAATTAATAATATTTGATCGTCCACTTAATAAACTATCCAATAGTATGATCACATGCTCAAAAGTTATTAAATCTTTCAAAAGAATTAGATATATTTTATCTTGCTATTTTTTGACAACATCTTTCCCTTTCTCTCTCCCTCTATCTCTCTCTTATCTATCACCAAACTTTTTTTTTAATCTATACTATCACTTACATTTTGAAAGTGCTAAACAAACAAAGAAAAAAGTTTTTTCTTCCACTTTAAATTTCATTTCAGTACTTGTTATATTTGTCTATCAGATATTTATCCACCATTATCAATCATTTTTTTATTTAATGGAATCATATTTTCATATTTTTTATTTAATGAAATTTAATTTTATTCAATGAATATCAACCATATCTTTATTTAATGAAATAAAGAAGTTCCTTACCGAATCATTATGAGCATATAGCGACAAGAAAATCTTTAAGGATTCTTGACGTATCGAGAATCCTTTTTACCGATAGGTCAAGAATCGTTTTTACCGACATGTCAAGAATTCTTTTTTTGGACACTTCAAAAATTCTTTTTATCGATACGTCAAGAATTCTTTTTTCGACACGTCAAGAATTATTTTTTGGATACGCCACCAATTCTTTATTTTTTCGACACATCAAGAATATTCTCTAATTTAATTAATTCTATCAGCACTACTTCCAATTAAATTACCAAATTGCACGTAATAGTAAATTCTTAATTATTGCAATTATTATTATTATCAACTAGTAATTACGATAATTATCAATAATTACTATCATTTGATTAGATTTTTATCAAATTTTCACCCTCCAACTTTTTTCTCTTTTCTTTTTCAATTAATTTCTTCCATTTTTTTCGGATCCTAAATTATAATAAAATAAAATAGTGAAACACTAAACATTGCTACTACAAACTACTACAACCACTACGATCACTACAACGATGACGACAACAATGACGACGACGACGACGATTACAACGATTACTGCATCCTTTGAAAACGATTCATACATCATTAGCCTAGCGTTTTTTGTCAAGCCAAATTAAATCAATTAACGGGTTAAGGTGCTAAGAACCTGTTTTTTCCCATTCCTTTTCATTCTATTTCATTACACATGTACATTCACTTTACCCATCTTCTTACCTTTCTTCCTCATATACAATACCGCCCGGAACGGTTCCTACTTTGATGTATATAAATAATTGTATGCATACGTTCCATCTATATATGTATAATGTATGCGTGTGTGTGTGTGTCTGTGTGTGTGTGTGTGTGTGTGTGTGTGTGTGTGCACACAACTAACCGGTTTGCTCCGGTTTAAATAGTTGATGACAAGGAGCGGTGAATTGCTCCAGCGGAAAAGAAAGGTTTTCCTTCGAATTCATTACAACTATCGAAGTATTACACGACCACTTTCTCTCTATACTGCTGCTCCTAATTTATGCTTTAATTCTAATGCATTAACACATAATTAATTGGTACCCACAAATAAGATAGTTTTTAAAAAAAAAAATGGTTCCATGTTACATTTTTTATATTAAATATTAATGTACAATTTTACGAAGATTCTCTAAATATTTGGTATTATGTGGGAAAGTACCTTTATTGGTTGTTGTTATTGAGATATTATAGTATCGTTAATTATCTTTACATACTAAGACGACAAATTATTGAATGAATCATCTTTTATTCAATACTTTTAGTTTTGCAATGAACAATACGATTAAATACTAATTTGTCCCAATTTTAAAATATTTATATTTGTGATTTTTTTCTGCTTGCTATATTATTATTATCATTATTGTTATTATTATTATTGTTATTATTATTATTATTATAATTATAATTATTATTATTATTATTATTATTATTATTATTATTATTATTATTATTATTATTATTATTATT
>NW_018108667.1:0-2547 GCF_000183805.2 Loa loa | reverse complement strand
ATTATTATTATTATTATTATTATTATTATTATTATTATTATTATTATTATTATTATTATTATTATTATTATTATTATTATTATTATTATTATTATTATTATTATTATTATTATTATTATTATTATTATTATTATTATTATTATTATTATTATTATTATTATTATTATTATTATTATTATTATTATTATTATTATTATTATTATTATTATTATTATTATTAATTATTATTATTATTATTATTATTATTATTATTATTATTATTATTAATTACTATCAAATATTCAAATATTTCCTGTTCTTCCTTTATTCGGATTTGGCTTTTCTGTTTTTCTCTCAAATTAATTCGAAAGAAACGGCAAAATCGATCAGGCTATATTTTTTCTGCTAATTTCCTAATTAAATTATTTAAGTTATCGTTGATTGAAAAATTTATTATTGGATGATAAAGCTGAAATTTTAAGATACCTGATAGGTGTCTTGATTACTACAACTATAACGACTGGCTATTATGGATTCTCATTATAGTTGCCGGCAACGGCGTTTTCGTCCGCATTCACCAATACCACAGGAATCAAATCCAATTTATCGATCCTCTGAATTGGACTATTCTATTTCCGGTACTGGGGCTGGCGGTGGAGGTGGATATTATTTTGGTGCTTCAGGACCTGGTCATTTTGGAAGTGAGAAACAACCACGACGGTCGCGATCATTGGAGAATCGAAGAGACTGGTTATTCACTGATGATTATGGATTTCCAGTAATGGGAACAGACGAGAGATTTAATGGTGCTTCAAAAAGGTATCAGTGTCAACAACAACGAAACTATCATTATCAGCCGTATCTTAGTATTAATACTGGTCCTGCTACCGGATATCGAGGTACCTACGATGGACGACGTGGTAACGAACATTATTTTGATAACTTTGTCACTCTACAATCCAATCCTACTGAATCTGACTGGGATGCCCTGGATCGTTCAATTCGAAATTATCGTGAAAATCCCAACGGTGAACAAATGGCTGTAACCGTTCGACGTTCCAAAGCTCAAAGTTTATCTCCAGTTCGTCCAAGTCATGGTGGTATTGGTGGTACTTTAGGTGGTACCAAATCAAGGCGACACAATTTACCGTCATACTTTTATCGACATTCTGGGACTGTTGGAGGCTTTGCAGGATCGCAAAGTGGTATCGCTGTCAATAGAAATGAATCAGTACGGCGTACCCGAAACGATTTTCCCAGTGGTTCAGCGTTACAAGATGAGGTGGAGTTTGGTGCTGATCGTGGAATAGTAAATTACTATCGAGCTATTAATTCTAGTCATCAACAACCTGATTATTATGGACCAGGAGTTGGACCTGCAAATGTTACAAGTGCAATGAGAGATCGAGCAATAATCCGTGGTACTACAGCAGATACTACACGTTATGGTTTTGGAGCGCAAAAATACTACAAGTTTCACTGTTGTTGTTTGAGTTTTCGTTGGCCACCTTGGGCTTTTGAAGAAGTGGAACCACCACAACCGATATATCGTCGTACTTAATTGAAAATACTACCACTATTTTATTCTTTTCTCAGAATTCTTCCGTTTTTTTTTTTTCAATCTCATTCCATGGCACCTATATTCTTCACTTATTCCTTCTTTACAACCTATGCAATTCCTTTTGCTATTAGAAATGGTGCAAAAGGTACCGAAATGATTCCAATTATTGATCAATTTCTCGATCAATTTCATTTTCTTGATCAATTTCTCGTTTTTTTCTCCCCCCCCTCCTCCCTCCTCCTAAAATTATATAAAAAATTTATATTTTACCATTCGTAATTCTATTCCATTCAATTTAATTACAGTTGCCTTTTTATTTATTTATTAATTTTGATGCCATTTTTTTCCTACCACCATGGTACCATGGTGCTATACGCTAATTTATTTTCCTCATCATAGGATGAACCTGTAATTGTAGATAACAAATTGAAGGCATATTTGTTTTCTTACTTCCTTTCTTTTCCTTGATATTTTCTATTTATAGAGGATTTTATATTTGTATGAATGCAAGCAAATTTCAATCTTTTATTTTATTGGACCAAAACTTTTGTTTTTTTGCTAAAAATTAACTTATCCCAGTGTATGTCCAATTTGTTTTTTTGCTCAATTTCCACAAATTTCGAATCACATTTTCAATTAATTTATATCAAATTTTAATTAATTTACTATTACTGTTATTATTATTATTATTATTATTATTATTATTATTATTATTATTATTATTATTATTATTATTATTATTATTATTATTATTATTATTATTATTATTATTATTATTATTATTATTATTATTATTATTATTATTATTATTATTATTATTATTATTATTATTATTATTATTATTATTATTATTATTATTATTATTATTATTATTATTATTATTATTATTATTATTATTATTATTATTATTATTATTATTATTATTATTATTATTATTATTATTATTATTATTATTATTATTATTATTATTATTATTATTATTATTATTATTATTATTATTATTATTA
>NW_018108666.1:37657-41215 GCF_000183805.2 Loa loa | reverse complement strand
GATCCTTGGTAGATGTCGTGAAAACGAAACCTCAAATAAATTCATTCACATTGTAAATTAATGCTAATGATACTATGAATCACTCTTAACATATTTACATTCCTTAAAATTGTTTCCACACTTTTTTGTTGTTATCTTATCTAACCAATTTGCATTTTTATGTTTAAACCCTTAATTTCCCATGTCAATCATTCTGTTTAATCTTGTTATAATGCTTGTACCATATCCGGTGTGTTTCCGATACTTGAATTCTTCATGTAAACCACTCCTATTTCTTAACATTTATAATCTCGGTCCCAAATCCGGGGCAGGCTTTTGGCTGCTCTCCTCTTCGAAGGTTATCGGCTTCTTCTGTTTATTCTTCGCTTCTACGGACATTGGCGGATTTTTATCAATCTCTTATCACGATAAAGGTTAATATCCCTTATTATTGCGTATCCACAAGACAAATCGACGCTTTCGCACTAAGCGCTTCATTTGGATAGATTTGATTGGAGTTTGATTACCCAATCACTGAGCTCGGCAAATTATCTGGCAGTCTTTACTATTTCACGACAGTAGATCTAGAAGAAATAGGTTTAGTGTCAGGATTTGGTAATTTCTTGAATTCAGGCTCAGCTCGAGAAGGAAATTTGACAGAAGGGTTTATCGCAAGGATAAGACGATATGCAGGGAAGAAAATTTACAAACAAAGGAATTGAAACATCAGTACATGACCATAAGCAAAAGAATTGATATTTATGGAAAATATGGCAAGAATACCTGGAAGAACTAAAAAAAACGAGCTCAACGCAAACACTGAGGGCCTCGCAGCCGAATTCGACGAGAACCTGAAATTGATGAGCTGGTGTTGTTGAAAGGAGACTGTCCCAGAAATCTTGGAGAATGAAAAGAATCGACAGACTCATAAGGGGCAAAGATGGTATATGTCGATCAGCGGTTGTAAGAATAGCTAACGGAAAAGAGCTAATGAGAGCAATAGAACGCTTCTATCCTTTGGAGGTTTTCAATTGAGGATAAGGTACAGACCACGCTCATCTCGGGAGTGTCGCTGATATCGCAAATGAAAACAAAGGAACAATAATCTTTGTTGGAAGCCATAAATTTTTGCTGTATATTTATATTGACTTAATCTTATACCAATAGGCGCTCCATAAGGAAGCTAATTCTTGTAATCATAAAACGGTACAAGGACCCTCCCACGGAAGGTCCTGATCGCTAAATCATTTCGAAAGATGCGTTTCGACAGGTCGGTTGGTTAGAGCATATTGGACATGATTTAGTGTTCTTGTTCTTAGCGTTTTCGTTATTAATTTGTTGTGCCGATGTCGTAATTGCAAGTTCGTTGTTATATTAGTAAATTTATCGTAATAAAGGTTTAATTACCCAAGTTTGAGGTTACTACCTCAAAAAAGGAGAAAGAACCCTCAGTTTTTATCACGATTGAAGAAAATCGGCGATATTCTAAATTTTTCGCTGCAAGGAGATTAGCTTCGGACTTGGGATTCTTTGTAGCATATATTTTTAACTTCATGCAATTGAGTAAAAACATAAACTGAAGAGATTAAAACGGTATGTCATTATATAATTCTTTACCGCTTGTTCCCGATATTTGTCTATTAGTATTTCCGCAACCACTGTTATATGTACCCGTACCTAAGGCAACTAGTGCTAAATTCAAGTTCCCATGGATGTTAAATTTACTGTGAAATACTCATTGTCCAATGATCTTGTTGACGTAATGAACTTTGCGATCGTTTCATGTTTTGCTGAAGTATGTCCCAACTGCGAATTTCCCGTTGGGCGTAGAATGAATATTTCTTAGAGATTGAGTCAAACGAAATGAACGATTTGTTCCACTCCATGATTAGAGATATTTCATGATAAATTTTCACGTGCATTCATTTCAAGTAGATAAAAATGCTAAAAATTTTGCTGAATTTGTAAAACTCACGAGAAGTTTTGCAGTAACGTTTCTTGTGTATATTCAGTGGTCTCTTACAGTTGGACTTAGAGATATGATTATAGTGATGAATCGCTTATAGTGATTATAGTTGGATGTCTTATAGTGATCTCTTATGGTTTATCCTTTTTTAGTTAAACAAAAAATTGTCGGTACAAAATTTCATCTTCTTTTTTTTGCTTTCATTTATATGCTGATAAATGAACACAATTACTTTCAAACAATGAATTTTTTACTGAAATGAGAATTAAGATTCATTTTTCTTGTTATTTTTACTCTTTTTTCTTTTTCTCATTTTTTTTTTTAACAAAACATTTGAGTTTTAGCTAAGAAATTTAGAGAGAGAAAGGAGGAAAAATCGAACTTTCGTTGTCTGGGTAACGGTAATGAATAGCTTTGTATAATTTGTAGGTATTAGGAATTATTTTCTTTCGATTCTTCCATCTCAATTTCCTTCTCATTTTTTCGCCTTATACATTTCTTTCACCATAAATGTCTTTTTATCATAATAATTTTCTTTTTATTATAAAAACTTTTTAATAAAAAAGGGAAACAAAAAATTATTCCTATCAAATTTTAGGGAATTAAATTTATTCACGTAAATATGGCATTAATATTTTAATAAATATTCCACACATCATTTAAACATATAAGCCACATTTGTATATAAGCCTTAACAATCGCCTTATTATCAAATTTAATCATTAAATGATTTTTTTTTATGAAATTCAGAGGAATTATTTCTTTTGTTTAATGTGGCAAATGAATGTAATATAAGCATCATTATTATTTAGAGATATTTTTTATTTTTGAAAAAAATTTTTTCTTAAAAAAACAAAACTTTTCTGTAATGAATTTCACCTTTATTATTTTATAATTATGAAATAACCTATCCCTTATTCATTTCCAAAATCAAAAAAATAAGTGTTGAATAGATTAGTGATATGAAAATTTTGAAGAAAATGCGAAAGCAAATTGAAGTAATTTTTTCGCACTTTGCAAATTTTAGGTGAAATTAGCCAGTTATGGAAAAAAAATTTCTCGCCTTTTTTCCTATGCTTTTTCTCATTTCATTTCCATTTTAAAAAAAAAACATCGCAAATCTGGAAACAAACACAAACAGAAAAAAATAATGACTTCAAATCTCTTAAAAGAATATCTTTTGAAAGATATTCTTTTCTCATTATTATGCAAAAATATTGTCTCGGGACGAGTAGAAGATCCCATTAATAATTGGCCAAACTTTTATGCCTTTGCTTTTTGCAAGGAAAAATAAGTTCCGATCTAAAAGTAATTCACTAGCTATTAATGATTATTTATGAAATTCAATGCTTTGACGAAGTGGTTGACGCTGTGACATCAAATAAATTACACATCACATTTCATTTAAATTTTAAGTATGATTTTGGAGCCATGAAATAAGTTTTGCAAACGGGATGGTCAAAATCTAAATTAAATCGGCCTAAATTAAACTGCATATACCAATATCTTAATTAAATTGAACGATAAAATTCCGATGCATCATTTTTTCATTTATCTTTAATTTTTTTTTTTCTTAGTAAATTATCATCTGTTAGCTTAAAGGCTTAATAAAT
>NW_018108666.1:33312-36475 GCF_000183805.2 Loa loa | reverse complement strand
TTTTTTTCTCTCATAAATGTTTAATTAACATTCATTTAACATTGTATTGAAAAATTTTCCAAAAATTTTACCTATTATTACGTTTTCTATCATTTTAATTATTCATAAACTTTTTCTCACATTTAACATTTTTTACGGACTTTTGCACACCCTTTTTTTTTAGTAAAAGGAGATAATTTAAAAACTAAATTATCTCTTTTCACTTTATATCATTCTATTTTCACTAGTTCTTTATTTAATTTTTCTGAATGCAAATATCACTCTCTTTTCAAGCGAAATAAAAAAAAAAACAAGAAGATGATACCTTTAACAATAATTCATTTCGCTTACCTTTGATCTATTTCCTTCTGTACTTCAGTTAGCATTCCTCTTCTTCTTATGCTACATATATTTGATGATACTATTTCAAAATGAATGGAATGTTAAATGTAAAATGATATTATCGATGATGATGATGGATTTTGCTTTGGAATTCTGACATACTTATAACTTATCCATTTTCAAACTAAAAAATAGTGCTACTTAATTAACATTTGTTCAATTAGTATAAATGAAATGTATGATATCTCAAATGCTATTATCGTGCTAATTAGATGCTTTGCTTAATGATTATTATCAATTATCACCGATAATAAATAGTCAATCTTATCAGTGAAATGGCATTATTTTGCCTATTTAAAATTTTCAAATATCTACAAATTTTTAAATTCGTTGATAATTTTTATCCATATCCTTTCTTCTTTTTCCTCATCCTTTCGTCCAATTCATTGTCTTTTTTAAAGAATTCATTTCCTATTTTTAATGAATATCTGCAAATGTCAAATAATCTTGAGCTATTTAATCCATTCATTCGTCTCACTTAAATGATTATCATTTTAGGACCAAACTGTGCAATAATTTCAGTTTTAGCTTTTAGAATTCCTTAAAGCATTGATTTATCACTTCCAATCTTCAAGTCCATTTCCTCGCCATTTTTTTTTTCCTTCTCACTTATTCCTATAATTCTGAAGTTTTCTTTTTTTCTTTTTTTCACCGAATTCCATTTTCTTCTTTTACGGATTATATATTATATTTTTAAAAAAGTGGTCTTTGTAAGAAATTTTAGGAACTTAATTTTAATTAAAAATTAAGATTTTAATTTCATATAAACATATACATATATATATATATTTTTCTATTTTTTTTGATTTGAATTTCTCTTTGCATAAGGACTATTAAAATATAAGTTACTAAATGTGAAGCAACTTGAATTTGAAAAATATTCCAATTTTATACTTTTTTTAACAATTTCTAACATTTTTTAACTATTTTTAACTTTGTTCCTAATTCGTCTCAAAAGAATTTTTGAAATTTTCAAAATTTTCATAAATCATTGATAGTTTTTCGAAAAGGAAACGATATTTCAAGAATTTTTCAGTTTAAAATATTATCCAACAAATATATGCATTGAAAATTTTAAAACATGGAAGAGTATTCCTGCATTTTAATCGAATTTTAGGATGAAATATTAATTTTTTAATTTAGGATAAAAAATTGGCTAATTTCAACTTATTTGTGAAAAAAATAAAGAATAGGATATTTTCGCTCATTAAAAATCAAATATGTTTTCATTTTCTTTGCTTTCATTTGGGATATTAAATTATAATTATTGCATATTGATTAAGAACAGCTCTGAAATTTTTCACTTTTCGATAAAGATAATAAAAAGATTCTACTAAATTTTGGAAGTTCATCTTTACTTTAGTACTTGTTTTTTTTTTACTAAGAAAAAAATTATTTAGTATTTTTTTTTCTTGACAAAAATTGCCACCGATACCTAATGACAAGAGTTCGTATTTGGTTGGAAGATTCATTTTTCCAACAAAAAAAAAAAGTGTTAGTTGATATAATGATAATCATCGTTTACAGATACCTTCATTTCTTTTTCTACTTTATTTTATCTAATTTTATGAAATCAAATTATGATCAAAAAAAAAAGAAAAAATCTATAATCTAAAAATTTTATCACCAATCTTTCCAACTCTTGATAATTTATTCACTTTCTTTTACATACTTCTTAAGTGATTGTCCTTTCTGCATCGTTATTTGTTAACTGTTTATTATGCAGGTAAAAAATAAAAACAAATGTCTCTTTTGCTTTTAAAATGGAATTACTGAAGTTATCCAGCAAAAAAAAAAAGAAAAAAGTAATCAATCTGAAATGAGGCAAAAAAAATAGGAAATAATAATAGAAATATATTCAATTTTCAGGATTATTCATCCATCGCTATTACTTTTTCATTTAATTCTTTGAAAGATTTATTTTACGGTCAATTAATTAATTACCATTGCTGGAAGATTTTAAAAAAAAAAAGAAAAAAAACTACCAAAAAAAAGGTAAACCAATAAATTAATGAGATTTTTGATACAATCCTAATTTATCCTTCAACATTTTGGTTACACTATTCTCGTCATATTTAATAAATATCATTTCTTTTATAGTTTGAAATAAAACAAAACATGGAACAAAATCTTTGACATTTTATTATGCAAATTCATTAATTTTTAATTGTAGTATTATTTAGAAAAATGTAGAACGTTATGAAAACGAAAATTATAAGAAATCTTTAAATATATGAAAAAGAAAAATCATCAAAAAGTTTTATTATCCAATAATTACGAAAGTATTTATAATAATATAGAAAAGAAGAAAAGGATGGAATAATCTTGTAAAAAGGATATATACTAAAGTGTGTAATTATTGATTATTTTCCAACTATTCTTGACAATTATAAATTTTCATATTTATTTTCAAATAAAAAAAGAAAAAAGAGAATCATGACATTAATCATTAATTAAATTAAGAACTTATTTTGCTTATAAAATTTCGATAAATGTCATCATCATATTCAACATAACATATTTTTCTCGTTTATTCATTATTAATTCTTAATTTAATCCATTAATTCAAACAACTAGTTGTCTAATTCTTATTTTAATTCATTAGTTTAGACAGGTAGTTGTTTGATATGGCAACAAAATATGTTATAACATGCCGAAATATCTGATCAAAAAAAAAAAAAAAAAAATTGTAAATGTAAATCAATAATTGTAGGAAAATAAAAAATAGAGAAATAAAACCAAATAAAATTAAGATTTTGTTAGGTTACGATAACAAAAAAAA
>NW_018108666.1:30758-33188 GCF_000183805.2 Loa loa | reverse complement strand
TAGTTCCGTCTTTTCCTTTTGAAATTCAAAATTTTTTACTTAAAAAATTATAAAACTAAAAGCTAGTGCGAATCTCACAACAATATTTTTAAAATTAATCTTGAAATTCAGATAAAATGCCAATTTTAATTTAATAATTCATTCCAAATTTAGTGCTTTTCAAAATTAATAATTCAAAAAATGTTTCATATTTTGCATTCAAGTAAAATTAAAATTTAAAAATTGTCCTCATCAATTGTACTTTTATTATTGTCGGTCCAAAAAAAAAAAACCCCTTCTATTCTTTATAATTCTTTATAGTTTTTTTTATACGTACTTTTTCTACTGCTATGCTGAATAACTAAAGTATATACTTGAAATTTTACATCCTAGAATTACTTCCTGATTATTCACATTTTATATAAGTCATGTTAAGGCTATTATATTAATCGAAGCTATAAATACCGATTTATATAAATAATCATGATATGATGTTTTTTATATTATAACAGGTTAAATTATGGGTAGCAAACGTAAATCATCATTGTTCAATCGTTGGAAACAACAAAATAGAAATGAACAATTTGAAGGTATAACAGAGGATGAAATGATTGAATATAAAGAAGCATTTCATCTTTTTGATAAAGTAAGTCGTTTTTTTTTTTTCTTTTCCAAAAATTATCAAACATTAAATTGTTAAATATAATTTCATGCAATTTCATTAAGAAAAGTCATGTAAGGAATGAACAAAAGATTAAATTAATTATAATAAAGGATATATCAAATTAAAATTTTAGCTTTTCATCTTTTATGCATCGTTTGAATAGTTATAAATATCAAGTGATGTTTGTTTAATTTCTTAGAATGATATAATTGTCTCAATTTTTGCTTAATTATTCCATAGTTTTCAATAAATTTTATAAAAGTGTTTCATGTGACTTCTTAAAATTGCTGTAATTATCTCAATTTTTGCTTAATTATTTCACAGTTTCCAATAAATTTTATAAAAGTGTTTGTGTGATTTCTTAAAATTGATGTAATTATCTCAATTTTTGGTTAATTACAATTTTTCATAAATTTTATAAAAGCATGTTAAAGTGAAACATATTGAAATTTTAATGAATTATTTACGTCATTTTAGTGCTCAAATTTTTTAGAGCTCAAAAAAAAAGAAATTCTCAGGACTTAAAAAAAATTCTTAGAGCTCAAAAAAAAAAAAAATTTGAAAATCACTTCCTTCATTATAAATTCATTGTACTAAAATACGCTTTCAAAAGCAAGCGCAAGACTGAAATATGCTTATAATAAAATAATATCAATAAATGGATAAATAAAATTTAAAAAAAAATAAATTGATAAGCAAAATTATATTCGTCATTTAATTGATATCTTATCAATAAATGTGAATTATTAGTGCATTTAAAGTGAAAGAAAATTTTTTTCTTTCAGTTCAAACAAAAAAATATTAAAACAAAAACTTTTGTTTTGAATCAATCAGTTGCTACCAATGTTTAGCATCGAGAGAAAAAAAGGAAACAAACATAATTTCTGAAATTTTTTTTCAGAAATTTTTTTTTTCAGAAATTCAAAATTTGAAGAAATTTATTCTGACACATTATTGTATGCAAATGTAAATTTACATGACTAATCCGTCTCACATAAAACATGATAATTGTCAACTAAATAACAAATAAATTATTATCTTGTAAGTAGTTGCAGTTTTTGCAAGTAGTTTTTCCAAAAAAAATACCTTAAAATATGAGTGGGAAAAATATGTAATATGAAAGGATGGAAATGGTTCAATATCGTCAAAAGAACTTGGCGTTGCGATGCGATCACTTGGACAAAATCCGACAGAACAAGAATTGTTAGATATGGTTAATGAAGTGGATATCGATGGTAGTGGTACCATTGATTTTCCGGAATTTTGTCAAATGATGAAACGAATGAGTAAGGTTAGCTTCAATCAATTCATCCAGGTGATTGAATTATTTTCCATCATTTTCATTACTGTCAATAAGTACCAAAGCAATCAATGAAATAAGAAATTTGTAAAGCATAAATAACTTGGTTAAAAGTAATAAAATTAATGACAAATCTTGAGAATTCTATGTTTTACATCTATTTCTGTTAATTCAATAAAACTACAATAATTTCATTCTTTCCGTTCACTCATTTTTTTTCCCCTCATTCTCTGATTCTTTCTCTATTTATTCATACAAATTATGAAGATTCTATATCAAAAATTCAAAAAGAAAAATTAAAAAAAAAAAGAAAAGAAGAAACCGGAGATGATAACTCTTTTGGGGAAAAAGAAATTTTTTGCAATTTTGATAATTTATTGCTGCACTAGAAATAATCAATTTTAATCAAAAAAGAAAAAAAGGAAACAATGCTAAAAAATATATTACAATCTGTAAAAAAAAAAAAAAAATCTCGTAAGAATATTTC
>NW_018108666.1:22281-30517 GCF_000183805.2 Loa loa | reverse complement strand
TTTTAGGTGTTATTTAAAATGGAAAGTATAAGTGGAGAGTTTCATTATTATTATCCTAGAATTTTTTTTCTTGAAATTTTCTAGTTCATTTTTTTTTATTTCCTTTTTTTTTTTTTTTTTTAAGGAAAATGACAGTGAAATGATACGTGAAGCATTTCGGGTATTTGATCGAGATGGTAATGGATATGTTACAGCTGAAGAATTTCGATATTTTATGACTCATATGGGTGAACAATTCAGTGACCAAGAAGTAGATGAAATTATGGCTGAAGTTGATATTGATGGTGATGGACAGGTTAGATTTGCATTGAAATATTAATAAGAGAAAGATATATTGTACAGACTAATATGAATCAATGTATATAGCAAAAATTTTCAGATTAATTATGAGGAATTCGTGAAAATGATGACAGCCTAGTTTCCAACTAATACAATTCGGTCTTTTATCAACGTTATGCAAATTTGGATGGAAAAAACAATCAATCAGCTCTTAGTAATAATTTAAAAAATTTGTAAAAAAAAAAAACGATTTAATTAGTAATAAAATGCCTCTGGTTACATATAATTATTTAATATCATTTATACATATCGAAGTCATCGTTTAATTTCTATTTTTAAAATATGAAATCTATGTTTAGTTTAATCTTCAAATGATTGTTTGTTAAAGATACATGTGTTAAAAAAAAGTAAATGATTGAATCAATGATTTATAACAGTGAAACAACGACCGACGATGTTAAATATTTAACAATTTTAAAATATTGATCAAGTGATAAGATTATTTGTTTGTTCTAATCATAGAAGAATGATGCACAGCACAGTTCCTGACATAATGTTAGTTTCAAAAAATAAAAATAAAATAAAAAAAGAAAAAAGGAGAAAATGTTGAAAGTGCTGTATTGATAATTCATGATTTCTTTTTTTTTTTACAAGAGTTCAGAAAAATCTATCCAACTACTAAAAAGAGTGAAATAAGCAGAGTAAAGTTAAACTTTCTGAATGATGATTTGTGAGTTTCCTCCATTTCGTAACTTATGATAATTTTCCTGAAATATCATCGTAAAAATGACTAAAATTTTTCGGACGGGTTGTAAAATCATGATTTCGGATAATGCCTTAAATATAAGTGTTTCAAGTAGTACCTTTAAGACGAATTCAGTTAACTACCTAAAGCAAGCTTAAAACATTTCGTAGCATAATGCAACAGAAAAGAAATAAAAGGCAACAAGTAATCCCACAGTTGAAATCAGAGATCACTTATTTGGCCTAAAGTAAAGCACCAACAATTACATTTTCATTTTCATATCCCAATGAAGGACTAAAAAAAAAAAGACAAACTTGACCCTAATTCAATGCGAGAAAAAAGAATTACAAAGCTCAAAAATCCTAATCTTTTAAAACCATTACTGTAAGATTTTAACACTAATATATTTCTAATACAATATACCTAAAACAATAATAAACGTTGATAAGAATCGGGTAGAAAACCTTATTGTCCAGTAATAATTTATTAAATCCTTGATTATCATTATCTTATCATCATTTTCGACAGTAACATAACATCGAAATGACCTTTTATAGACACTAAAACTTATTACTAATAATACCATTATGATAAGAACATACTCTATGATGAACAAGTATACAGGATCGACAACCGACTTGATTTTATAAAAAAAAAAAGAGAAAAAACAGGAAGGTATTAAAATAAATGTGGAAGAGTTAATTAAATTGCTATATTTAATATGACATAAGTGAGATAATGATCTCGAAAAGAAAAAATATATATAAACATACCCACAAACTGAAATACAACGTCGCCACAAGAGTTGTGAAATATGCTAACGTAACATGTCTTCGCTGCTCCGAGAACATATGCTTTAAATAGCTCATTGGTCCCCATAAAAAAGCAAAACTGAAAATATATCAAAAATTTAAACCAAATTTGATACATTTATCCAAAAAAAAAAAAACAGATGGGAATCTCTCATTATTTGTTTGAAAAGTTTTATCTTTTCCATTCTCATATTATAAAGCAATATTTTGGAGATGTGCAAAAATGACTTAAATTTTCTCCCATCTGCAACAAATTAATGCAAAGATGAACAATTTATTCATACATATCAACTAGATCAAGCGGATAGGCTGCATGATTCACTCAGTATTTTCCAACACTAATAATATAACTGTATATTATCATTGTATTACTCTATTTATCTCAAAATATCTGACCATAATATATAACTAAATTGGTCTGACTAAAAAAAAATGAATGTCTGAAAGAAAAATGAAAAACAGAAAATTAGTAACTTAACAAACCTTAAAATTAACATAATCGAACCAAGCGTATTTAAAGCTGCAAATTTCCGGGCTTGTATAACTATAGTAGGAAGCAAGATAACAGCCTAGAAATGCTTTTCATTATTTAAAAGAAAAAAGACATGCTTAATCAGTCATTTTTCATTCTCCATGAACGCAACATATTATCAAATGTTAAAAGTATTTTGAAATTCAGAATTCAACAAATATATATAAGAGAAAAATATACAATAGAATGTCTCATATCATAGTGAATTATAACAGAATGTCATTATGTATACCAGATAATACTTAATCATTTTATCTTTGCAAATCTATCAGAAACCGGAAAATGATCATTTTACTTACAATTCCGAAGCAAACAAAAGCTGCTCCTATTGACATGAAAAATGCGACAATCCTCTGTATCTTCGACATCCTATAATAATGACATTTTACTTTTGAAACAGTTTCTCAACAATCTTATTCACATCATTTAGGTTTCACGGCAAGTGGTCTCAAGCCACAAAAAGTCTTTAATGAAGGCTGTAAAAGAGGCTATAAGTATCTCATTACTACTGGTAAATCAGTTCAAGCATAAATGATACAACGTATGAAAGATAATTTGACAATTATGAATTTATAAAGTTATGAATTTGAATCCCTAAGATTGGTAATACATTGAATTTTAAGGTAAAATTAAAATTAAATGGACGAACAGAAAGCTACTAAGATTTCAAAGCTATTAAAGCTACCAAAATTCTAAAATTGCTGAAAGAAAAAACAAAACAAAAAATGAAAGTAAAAAAAACCCAAAAACGGATCCATCGTTGGAAATGGAATTGAACCATCCACCATTTCTACGATTTCGTGTTTGCGGCAGTTGCCCACTTGTTCCAGCAGATTCTGTCAATACTTCTTGGTCCGAATCATCACCTGATAACCGTATCAGTGAGAACCCATTCAAACCGGATGTAAGCTTAGATCGTATGGCTTTAATTGATGAAAATGATCCTGACGTCGCAGTATTGCCAAAAAATGAATTCTTAGCTTTTTGCTGGTTGACAAACTTTTGAAGATCTGACATAACACTGCAGAAAAAAAAACACATATTTTTAACTTATTCACTCAATAAAATATAGCATTAAATGGATGATAAAAGGATTTTAGCTTTGCATATAGGTCGCTATGTTAATGATGCTCTTCCATTTTATGCTATATAAAAGAAAATCAGGATAAGTTATGCGAAAAATTAAGAATGATGAGAAATTTTTTTAATTAATCAGAAGATCTAATCGATAAAAGGAAGCCAATTCTGAAAGCTTCAAATCAGCTGAAACAAATGATGTCTACTTTTTAAAGTTAATAAACTCTTAAAGTCTGAAATTTCACCATACTATTCATAGAGATAAACCATTTATCTCAGTGTTCCTTAATTTCCCTTCCTCCAATATACATTGTATTATATTGTACATATATATGTATACATATATATGTATATATATATATGCATATATACATATATATGTACACATGTATATATATGTATATATAAAAAGGAAAACTAATCGAACCGATTTGTCGCTGAAAACAGAAAAAGCCATATACGGATAATACACACACACACAAATTAAGAGCATATTTATTAAATGTAAAGAACTGGAATAAAATCTGAAATGCATGTAAATTTAAAAATGGCAAAGACATGAAACCAAAATCTAGAATCCTTTTTCCCTTTTTCTTTTTGCACAATTATGTCAACTAACAAAAAAATACAACTTTAGCACTTATCTTTCCTTTATTCCTTTGAAAGTTACTTTATTGTTCCTTTTTTAGACAGTGCTGTTATTCGACAATGGTAACATCATTAACTGCAGTATCTAATTATAACAACAATGTCGTTGTATTATCATCAAGAACATCTTCTACTGAACAACCGAATATTGAACAACCGAAAACCTTAACCATAACTTATTTCTTACTGATTTAGTTATTCTAAAATCTGATACTTTTATTGATACCATATACTATGGTCTTCCACTTTTGTAGTTTAAAGTTAGCACATTATTTATTCCAAAGAGGTTACTGCCTCTCTCCTCCCGCTTTTAGTTTAAATTATGAAAGTTCATTGTATGTAAAGTTGTCTCGACAGTTAACTATTCTAAAATTATTTTACATTATATGGCACACAAAGAGCATGGTTCCGCTTTATATCTAATACACATTCGGTGTGATTCTTTAAACAACTTGAAATGTAAAAGATAAAAAGATTGCGAAACCTAAATTAGAAACAAAACGGAAAAGAAAGGATAGTAATCCTGTATTGAACAAGATTTCCGAACCCAACGAATGTTAGACGTATCACATCACTTTTCTTATCGATTATTTTCATCAACAACAATTTTCTTTGTAATGATTATCATCTAACTTCCACATACTCCAATTTCCTTCCCTCCAACATAATCTTCATTTCACAGTTCGTATTTCTTCCAGACAATTCATTATAATACGGCGCAGTGCAAGTTCAATTCGTAACAGCGCTAGCATGTGGCACCTGTATATCCTCCTCCATGACCTTCCGCTCTATAACATTTTTAAAAACCAGGCAAGAACATACAAAAGATGAGAATCATTATTCAGTTAAGAAAGCCACATGATGGCACATAGCTATATCTATGAAAAACTATGAATGTGGCCTTTGATATTTTTTGATACCAAATTAATCTATTTAACAAAATGTGAACACAAAAGAATATTGGCCATCTTCGCTTACAAGGATCTAAATACGACGGTTTAGTTTATGTTAATTAAATTAAAAAACTGAAAGCTTCGAATAAGTAACAGTAAAAGTTCGAATAAAATAAGTAACGAATAAGTAACTAACATTCAATACATCCTAATTCAAAATTGGTGATCATCTTCGCTTAGAAGGATCCAAATACGACGGCTTGGTTTATGGTGTAAAGGCATCACCAACGAAACACTCGACATGTTATTGCAGTTAATGCTCATTTTGTCGTCCTGCAAAGAATTCCTTAACCTATATAAAACTTAGAAAAAAGCATAAACACATTTTTTACCATAATCAGTGCTTCAAGGTATCAATATTACTTGTAAAACAATTCCTTGATCTATCACATTGTGGTATATGTAACGTGTATCCATCAACAGATTCAGGAAAATATCGGTAAAAAAAAAAAGAATTCAATACAATGCTACATTCCAATCTATTCTTTAGTGTTCAAAACAATCACAATTCAGTCTAAAATTTAGCATAATGTAATGTTAGGTCACACTTGGAATACGGATGAAAAGAAAAAAAATGTTCTCAGGTAGAAAGAGTTGGCGAAGAAGTGGTTAAGGAGAAAAAAAACCGTCGTTGACGCTGAAAATGTCTTGTCAGCTCAAACAATTTCCTAAATATATGTTAAAATGTGTTCGTAAAATAGTTAAAAAGAAAAAACTCCACTAATTTTTGAAGCATTAGGATAACTGTTAAGAAGTCCATCATTTCTTTCGCTGCGTTCTGTTCCGAAAGAAAAGCAATTAAAGACACTTCCTCTTTATCATCAAGCTGTTCGGAGAACTGTTCAACCAACGAAGAAGCGGCATTCTTGAATGGACAGCAAAATAAAATTTAAAAATGAAAAGGTTCTGAAGGAAAAAAAAACAACGAAGTCATATAGAACAGCATATATGCATGCTTCTTCCTCATCTATTTTTTTCTGGTATTTAAACAAATAGCAGCTAATATAAGCAAATTTTTTTCATAGTAATAAAAGAGCATGCTAAAAAAATGAAATCCTTATCATATATTCCTTCAAAATATCAAAGTTATTTTTAAAAAATATAAAAATAAAATTAAAAATAAAACAAACGTTTTTTTTTTCTGAGATAATAGACATATCCTCTCACTTATGCACAGCATTGTATCCGATATATTTTGTATTGTTCCAATATATCATATCTAAAAAATTACAAATTATACTTCAACTCATTTATGAAAAAAAGAGCTCGAACAATCCGTCAAATAAACAAGTTATGGATAAAATATTCCGATATTATTTTCGGTCGCAAGCCTCCATGAAATGCTATCGAGATTTCCCGAATATCGGTTTCATTGTGTCATTTGATAACGTAACCACAATGAAATATGACCAAGTATGAATTCAGCTGAAAGTCATTCGTCACATCTTTTATTATTTACTCCTTTTACCAGCAATATGTTCATAATTTTTTTGTTAGAAATTTTTAACTTGTATAAAATAACATTTTAATAGTTGGATAGCCCTATTTAAAATGACCAATTCAGGTGACCTGAAATTAAACAATTTTAATTTCTTCTTCAACTATCTAACGATATATTACTATTTCCTCCTCTTTAGCAGGTTAATACTATTTCGTATAATTCTCTCAATCATTACCACTTTTCTCAATCCCAACATTATACATCCAATTCTCACATTCTCAATTTTTGCTACTATTAAATATCTCGAATTCTTACACTATACATTAATGCTATTATCCAAAATCTTGTCAACCCCTCGTTTCTCTCATATTATCACGATATTACTGTTACTCTCAATCTCTGACCAAAACAATCACATTATCTCTAATTCCACCTCTTCTCGTATCCTCATCCGCAGATATATCGTTCTCACACAAAGTACCGTATTCCAAACTATCGTTCCAAAAGTCAATCTATTTCGAATTTGCTAATTTAAGAAAAAAATCGAGATTTTCGATCATATTCGTTGTCAACTTATTCATATTATCATTCCAAAAAATACATATATATATATGCATATATACTCAATCTTATATTCATATTTGAAAATTAACATATGATGATTACATTTGTGTCCCTTCCTAAATTGAACTTCCAGAAATGTTAGACTTTTATTGGTTGACCTTATTGCTGTTCATTTAATGAGAGATATAAAAAAAATGATATTGAATAAATAATGAAAATGATGGCGGATATTTCGAATAAAATCAATAATAAATTGCTACATTTTATAAAAAATATATTTGTTTAAGATATTTTAGGTAAGTAAATTTTTAAAACTTTCATTTGAAAAAATACTTTTGAGGAAGAAAAATTTTTCAAATTTCAAATTAAAAAACTGAAATAAACAATGGGAAGGATTTTAATCATATTGTTAGTATAATAAATACATAGTGTAGTGTACAATATCAAATGACTAATGGAACTAATCGATAATTTGAAAATTATTTTAAAATTGACCAAAAACTAAAAATAATTCATGAAAACAAAAATTAGATAGGAAGATGAAAGTATTTATGCAAATTTATCCAACAGAATAGTAAATATATCAAACTTCATCGATTATTTTTCTGGTTCCTCACTATTGATAATATGTAATTATCGAAACAGACAACTATAATAAAGAACTAATTAGGAGGAATTAGAACTTTTCACTACTCCTATTGTATATTTTAAATTGCTGAATGAGATCATTACGTTAACTTTTTTATTCGTATATCTGAGAATTAATCTTTATGATATACTCAAAAAAAATTGACTAATCTTACTACTGTAAAAGTTATTTCAAATGTTATCTGAATATTAATTAAGATCACATAAATCAATTCACAATTTAAAACATACAGTAGTAAAATATACAGTTTGTAAAATTTAAACAACTCACCGTTGAAAATATCAGAAACTACAAAATATATTGCTAATAATATTTACTATTACAAATAAATTTTTATTTCATTAATTACAATAAATTTTTTTATACATTTCCTTAATACGCAACAGGAGCTTATTTCGGATAGTATTCTTACTTAGGATATAGTTTATTAGGTATGATTTAAGTAATTCATATCAATCTGTTTTTTTTTTTTTTTGCAACACATTGATGTAAAATTATCGTAATAAATAGGGAAACCTAAAATTCCAATTCTGCAT
>NW_018108666.1:7228-21531 GCF_000183805.2 Loa loa | reverse complement strand
AACATGTAAAATTAGCATAATTTTGCATAATGCTCATTAACTTAACAAGATATTAACTATAGAAGTGACAAGGTAGCATTTGGGAAACAGATGACATTTCTGTGACGATACAATCTTTCGCTTAATTTAACTATCATTTTTTATAAAATACGCACGATTGATTCCAATATTCCTTCTTCTATGTTTTTTTTCTTTTTTTTAACAAATAATAAAAGCAGCATGCTGTCAAGTTATGTAGTATGCCTACCTAGCAACAGAAGAAGCTAATGAGCTCATTAAGTACTTTAATGATAAATAGGTAAGAGTAACATAACATAAAGATAAATAGGTAAGAGTAACATAACATAAAGATAAATAGGTAAGAGTAACATGACATAAAAAAGATAAGTTATTCTCAGCTTATAATGAAATCCTTAATTAAGGAGTGTTTTTTTTTTTCAATCAATTATTTTTTTCAATTGTGTTTTGGGTTTTTTGGTTTTGTTTTTTCTTACCGATTTCTTTGATTTTCTCTGCTTCTCACACTTGGACAATAAATTTCAAAAATGGATAATTGAACTTGTTATTCTCATAAATTGGTTTATAAAGCAATAAACTCAATAATTAAAATATCAATAAGATAAATTCACTTACGACAACAATGATAAATAAAAGCGCCCAAATTATGCTAAATATTTCAGCTAACAGATTCAACTCATATACATCATGAAATATCGAAAATGAAGCAAATAAAGAATGAATTTTCCAGGTATGACAGAATTGATTGGCTGTAAAGGTGTTGTTAGCTGATCATTCCATCATGGTTTACACATTCATATTTCGGCTTCATAAGTGATTATCGTCTGGTGGTTAATTAGTATAGCGTCATTAGTATAATATTCACATGACAGTCCACATGCATTCGACTTAACAGTATCGTTTGCTCAATCAGTATAGTGCCATTAGTATATGTTCACATGACTATTTGTATCATCCAGCACTTCAATTATATCATCATCCCTAAATTTTGAATTATCAAAATTCTTCGAAATAACCTCGAGAAATTCAAATGCATTGAATTATAATAGAATATTGAGAAGAATACTCATAATTTTTATCAAAATTTTTACTGCAAAATATAATAATATGAAATTAATAATTGTTGTGTTGCACATAAAAAGTATTAAAATTATCTCTGAAAATTTCATCCAGAAATATTTTGTTAATGATTTAATTAAACATCACTAAATGATATAATCATTGATACAAATAATGATATCCTTGCTTTTCCCTAATATTCTGTAATTTATTTTAATAATTTCATATGATTTATTTTGATAAATTCTTCTTAAATTGCTTTCAGACAAATTTTGCATATTTTTATTCGACTTTATTAGAAATTGCATTCATACATGAGGAAAAATTTTTTTCAGTGACCAATTTTCACTTGTATGCAAATTTTGGTAAAGAAAAAATTTCGAAATTTCTCATTTCATTCTATCCAAACACTAATGGTAGTACATGATCGGTCTCATAATTTATTAATTATATTTATCTTCAATTAATTTCATTGCAATTGTAAGTTAAACAAACATTTAATTATCAAAATAATTCAAAGATAAACGATAAGACAAATGAGTTAAGTGTTCCTATAAAACAAAAACAAAAAAAAGAACAAAAAAGAAGCTAAATTGAAGAACTGTTGAACTTTTTTTTTTCTGTCTCTGTTTTACCAAAATAATAAAGCTACAATAAAATAATCGTTAAATTTATCCATTTAATATCAAACAAATCTTTAGACCAATAATTAAAGCTCAAATTATTGAGGAAAATTAAATTTTAACAAAATTTTGTTTGCTCGTAAAAAATATTAAGCAGACGAAGGTTAATTTTTGTGGTAATTTTCCATTAATTAATTGATTAAAATTTTCCAATCCTATTTGATCAATTTATTATCTTCCAAAATATCCTATCATTGAAATATCAATTTTGATCATCCTATTTAATCATTACTCTAACTCATTTCTCATCCGATCACTGATGCTAAGAAACATGACAGATGTTGATAATAATCTCTTTTCAAAATTTTTTTTTTGATAAATTTTTACTAAATATACAAGTACGAAGAATTCTGATATATACCTGAATCCATATTTCTATGGTAATGGTTGAAATGTGCTTCATTTCGTTTTTCTTTTATTTTTCTTTCTTTCACAACATACATCAGATGCATCCAGGATTCTTGCTCATAAAATGAATTCTGTCAATCGTTCAGAAGTATTGAATGTACGAAAATTTATTCTGAAAATTACTTGTAACAGTAATATTTTATATATGTTATCAAAGTATCGCTAAAATTTCATTTTATTTCAATGAAACAATGCTCATACATTTTATGCATTTATTCAATTATTAAAGTTATCAGATAAAAACAGCATTGTTTTCATAATTTCCATAAAAATATCATCAATAATTTTTAATTGTTTTTTTTTAATTTAAATAAAATGATTCAAGAAAAAAAAAAGTCTAGGCGGAGACTGAGATATGAATTGAATGAGAAACACAATTCTGGGGCATATTGAAAAATAATTAATCCATAAGCATCCTCTGATTATTTTTATGGAAAAGTTTAATATTGTGAAACTTAATAATGAGCATGGAATTATTGCGATTTTATAAATAAATTTTAGCAAACTCTGAAATGTGCTCAATTATCGGAAGATCATGTGACCAAAGAATGTTATATCGTCATATATTAACATTAATTTTTAATTTTATCCGGTTTTTGAAGAAACAAAAAAATTAATCTTAGCAAGTTACATAGAGGTGTAAATCAGAAAAATGGAACCGGAAAATCTGATATAAATGAGTCGGACTACCCATTGTGCGGATATTAATATCAAACAACTGCGTGATAACTATTGATAAGAACGCATAATGTTATACTTATTCAATATGTTAATGTTTACTAACAATACTGTAATAAACAAAATGTTAATCATGCAGTGGTTTCGAAAGATATTTAAATGAAATGATTATAATTTTGTTATACGATAATGCCAAAAAAAGAAGCAAATTCTGAAATTTTTAAATAACCTCAAACAGGTGATAACTACAAATTCGGCCATTTTTTAAGGCGATTAAATTACTAGAGTCTAAAATTCTACTGTATTGTTAAGAAATAAATTATTTATCTCAAAGTTCTTATCTCAAAGCCTCAAAGTTCTTTAATTTTTCCTTTACCAATATATATGTATATTTGTTTACTTAAACTGAAAAAAAAAAAGAAAAAAGAAAAAAGAAAACTAATCGGATTGATTTGTTGCTGAAAACAAAAAAAGCACATGCAAACATACAAATACAAATTAAATATGGAAAAATGAAATAAAGTTGGGTCTGGAGAGAATACAAATTTAAAAATGGCATTGAAATGAATCCTCTCTACTTTTTCTCTTTTTCTTGAAATAGGTAATAATTATAGCTAATATCTCATTCATTCTATTTTATAATGAAAAAGTTATTGTTCCTTGTTCCTTCTCCTTTTGGAAAAATTACAATCAAACAATAAAGATAGCAAAATGAAATGGTATAAGATTCAAATCTTCAGCTAATGTGAAATAATAAGTAATTCATCGTATTCACTGCATCATTTCAATGAATCCTTTTACATATTACCAATGAAACTATCAGAAAAAGGAGTGACCACGTAAGTAACTTCGTAGATAGGACAGTGGTGTAGCTCGATAGTGGTAGGATTATTAATTGCAGTATCCAATTACAACCAACAATGTTGCCGTACTATCACCAACAACATTTCCCATTAAACGACCGAATGATTCGAGTACCTGAACTATCCCTATTCCTTATTAATTTTGCTATTTTAACATCTCACATTTTTAATTAATACCACATACCCATAGTCTTCCACTTTTGTAGTTTAAAATTAGCACATTATTTATTTCAAAAAAGTTACCGCCTCTCTCTTCCCACCCTTAGTTTAAATTACGAAACTTCACTATATATAAATTTGTCCCAACAGCCGACTATTCTAAAATCATTTTACATTATATGTTATCAATACAAAGTAAAAATTGTGATTGCATATATATATAAAAAAAAAAATACTCATTAGTAGTATCGTTCCACTTTAATCTAGTACACAATCGATATCATTCTTTGAAAAATTTGAAACGTAAGAAATAAATAAACTCCGAAACCTTAAATCAGAAATAAAACAGAAAAGAAAGGATACTAATCCTTATTGAACAAGATTTCCGAATACAACTCATTTTAAACATATCACATCGCTTTCTTTATCAGTCATTTTCATCCACAATAACTTCTTCGTAATGGTCGTCATCTACTTCCACGTACTGTTCCACATATTGTAGTCTCCCTTCCTCCATCATATTTCTCATTTCTGTTCGCAGTTTTTTCATTTCCTCTAGACAATCTATCATAACACGGCGCAGTGCAACGTTCAATTCGTAATAACGTCGGCATGTAGCATCTATAGGCCCTTCATGATCTTCCTCTCTGCAAAATTTTTAAAAATTAGATAGAAGCTTATAAGAAAAATATGGAAACCATTATTCTGTGAAAAAAATAAATACAGACTGTGTTTATGAAAAACTACACTGAATATGGCTGTTGATATCTCCTGATGTCAAACTAATCTGTTTGACAGAATGTGGAAACAAAAGAATATAAAGCTACAAGTTAATGAAACGTATAAATTGAAAGCTTCGAATAAGCAACAACTTACCTAGCATTCAGTACATCCTGATTCAGACTTGTTTCCCACGTGTCATCATCCACTTCTTCGGTATTTGCAACATTACTTATGTCAACTATTTCGTCATCTTCAACAACATGTTCAACTGCGGAATGACTAACAATAGGCATTTGATTTTTTGAGATTAGTGTACCATCTGCAAACCTGAGATCCTGAAAAATTTGATCTTTTGTAGGTAAACATTTCAGTGGTCGAACTACTGCCGGTAATACAAAGGCTTAAAGATAATGACTGAGAAAACCGGAAATCAACAGAATTACCCATACATCTTCTGTTGATGACATATCAAATGTAAGAACTAGGAACAGGAAATATAATACCAGTTATTCACCCATTTATTGTTAATTGTTAGATCAAAAAAATAATAACGAATAACCGTTTTGGAAGAATCATGGATAACAGGTTCGTAATCTTTAGCGAAATAGAAGCGATCGAGATTTTCTGCCAAATTTTTAATCATATCAAGTGTAAAGACTTCGCATTCTTCATGATGTGCAGGATACATGTTTTCAAGAATCGCATCCTCTTCCACTTTCACTGTTGCTCGAGTCATCCCTACACATAAAGCACAATCTTTATTTTTTTTTTTCAGTATCTAATAAATAATTACAACATCAAAATCTCTGTACTTCTAAATACAGTTGTTTTGGATCCCAACTCAGTTTTTCGATAAATATAGTAGGAAAGTCAATAAGATGAACTATCAGTAGTTTCAACAACTTCATTTAGCCATGAAGATGATGAAAACAATTCAGATGAAGGAGACTAGAGATAGACCATTAATAGAAAAGCGAAGAGATTTTCTTAAAAGGGTGAAGTAAAATAAGTAATTTGAAAGAAATATGTTTTATTGCTTTTTCAGGAACAAACTTTTAATTTTCTTTCAATTAACTAATATGAAATGATAAAGATCTATTAACAAAATGATTGGTGAAAGTTAAAATTAATAATCGAACCTTCTATATTTCCCATTCTTCTGTGTCTTCGACAAAGAACATCACATTTCGAGCAACGATAATAGATAATACCAAGCTTATCCGATTTTCCGTTTATACGATAAATTCGCGCTGCCTGACCATCTGGTTCAAATATGATCAGTGGTGGATGCTTGAAACGCCCGCTCATAATTTCCGCTTCATGCGCAATACCGCTATAATTTTACGAAATCAGTTCTCCCATTTCCATTACTTCCTTTCACTATGTTAATGTCTTCAGCATTGAGAATCAACCATATTTCAATATTACACTTCTGCTGATAGATATAGTCAGGTTTAATTCGAATAATGAAATTTCTCAGAAAGTAATTTAAACCTCTGATCTTCTTCGGTTTCACCATATCCTTGTTCATTGTTCATCATCCTAAAACAATACACTTTATGAACTAAAAGAAGGCACATTATTTCAAGTATTTGTATATCATAAAGAAATAGCTTACTTGGCTTACTGATTAGTATTGTTTTTTCTTAATGGTAGGTACTGTTCTCTGCACATTATCTACGTTATTAATGTTTAGCACTGCTTGAAGAGTTTGAAACACTTGAAGCACTGAACCTCATTTCGCATTTCAGTATGCTGCGATATACGTTCTTGTACTTTACAGTTTCTTTCCTTGTTATGCTTATAACGTGAGATGGCTTACATACAGAGCTTTCAATTGTGCAGCAAAAAATTCCAAAACTAATTAAACCTTAAAAGTTGTCGATTCTTTTGCTTCCTCATCCTTTCCGCTTGATGACACAATCGACTGTATTTCTTAGGAAGTGATTTCCATTTATCCGGAAAAGTATCATCATCTTGGATATGCCTCTTCAGCTCACGGTTTTTCTGTGCTACCAGTGCCCCCTAAATGTATTGAAAAAAATATAAATTCCATTTAACGGTTTTCAGATATGTTACAGAGAAATCCATAAACTGCAGTTCTTATTTCAAAGTGTAAAGTTAATCAAATGAAAACTGAAAAAATAACACAACTAACTAGGTTCCTGGCTGCTTCGGGTGTTAGATTACCAGCCTGAATTCTCGCTCTACAAGCGCGGTCAATTTCCTGAAGCTGTTGAACTTCCTTTGGTACTGGTTTGCATTCCGGCAAATGTTCTGGATAAGCATTTCCGATTATTCGTCCATCCTTCGTCTTAATATGGGCAAAATAACGTTTTGCATGCTCATTTGCTGATGTGCCTGAAAGCGACAAAAAAAAGCTTATTTCTAAGCAAATAGCATTCATCGATCTAAGCTCAAAACCTGAAAAGCTAATCGGTAAGAGAAAAGACAGATAGAAAGAACATACCGGAATTCTTCAACTTGTTGTTAGCAAGGGAATCACATTTAGAGCACCGATAGTAGCACGTTGCACCCTGCTTACCTCGTCCGTAAGCACTACACCGATATATTCGCACTTTCGATGGATCATCCTTTTCCGGAATTACTATCGATGAACGGCTCAATCGTAGGGAACGGACCTGCCGGGGTATTGGTGGTACAGGAGATGTACTCACGGTTCTATAAAAGATAGTATTAAAATTTTAACATCAGTAGCTTACCGTCAATCTTTTTACGCCACAACTTACACATCGGACAACTGCTGCTCCTGATCCTTTTTGTCTGATGATTTAACGAACTTCTTCACCTCGCTGCTAGCATTGTCCACAGATAAGTACCCAGCTGGTTCATTTCTTCCATCTTTTACTTGTGCAGATGACACCATTGTTTCATTATTTTTCCTCAGTAATGAATATGTCCCATACTAAAATAGTTTTTCTAAAAAAGAGACCAGCAGAAATAAATTTCGAAGACATTTAAGCTTCAATTCATATTTCCGTATATTACGGCTATATATCTTATGCAGCAGTGTAAAAGATTTTTCCTTTCCTCTGATTAATTAGACAATACACGTGGTGCAAGTATTGCAAATGTAGAAAAGAAGTAAGGTCTACAAAGAGTAGAAAAAAAAAATGTAAAATCTATACAAACAAAAAAACAAAAAAAAAACGTAACAATTCAGACCAGCAAACTTACCTTCTCCTCAAGTAAACATTGTACTCGTTTCCGAACGGTTGACTGTGACAGTTGACATCCAGTTTTATACGCGATCATATCTGTTCCCATTTTTTCCGTTAACTCTCTAGATGCAATTTTTTCCAAAATCTTCCTGATAGATGGCGAAGACCAATCTATTTTTCCAGTACTAAAAATAACCTCACATTTATACGGATGAATGAACCGTAAATATTCCAACGTACCTCACAAAAAAAGAAAACTCTTTAATATTCTTGGAATAAATTTCCGCTTACAAATTCATGACAAAATTCATGACAGACAACTCAAAATATTCTAATATCAAATTTTATCTAAAACGAAACCTGTCGTTATTACTAATAGGAAAATTGAGAGAGGAGGAAGGAGAGAGTACTTACACATCCATTTTCAACATGACATTGTCATCTACAATCTGTTTTCACTTAGATAATTGAAAAATTACAAGAGAATTTCTAGAGAAACTAATCCAAACTGACAACTACTTTCCTTGTAATTTTTTAACTAAAAAGTGACCCAGCAATAAGCAAAAACAAAAAAAAAAGAAACAAACTATTTGAACTGTTGTGTTTTTAAATCAGCCCTAGAAAATAATAAAGATCAGCTTTCTTTTTCTCATCATTTGACAATTTTATCAACTACATTTTGCTGACATTAAATGATATTTGTGAAAGTTAGCAAAAAATAATGAAGTACAGTTGTACATAATAGCCAACCTGAAACATTAACTTACTTCATTCTGGTACCACCTGATATATCATTTGCAGGAATCATTGCATCTTTTGGATTTTGCTGAAAGTATATTTTATTTCACACATAAGTGCAAAAGTGAGAGAAATTTTGCAGCTTATATTACACTTGATCTAATTTTCTGCAATTTTCAAGTAAGTCAAATTTATTCTATATAAGGTGATTTGGACGACGCATAAATTTGTCATATTCAGATTAGGCCAGATGGTGCCTTTCAGCATCATTGGAACATACAGCACACAACATACTGCTCAAAAGCAATCATAGCTCATCCTTGAAATTAAAAAACTCATTTGTGCCATGAAATAATCTAAAGAATGAGCTTATTTGTTCCTTGGTAATTTCATGAAACACTTTTTTACAAATACTCAGCACTAAGCGACATTATCGTTTCTCTTACGGCGTTGGTTTTAGAAGAAAATTTTTTACTTTCATTACCGCACAATATTTTTTTAAATAAATGTTCCCACCTGTCATTTATGCAATTTCGTCCTCTTTTGTAAAGCATCTATTTGTTTCATGATGTTAATCATTTCAAAACTGATTCTCCCCATTTTCGGAAAAAAAAATTTTTTCCTTGTATGTTCGGACGAAACCGATGCAGAAAAATCATCGGATTCACGCAATGTGCGCTTAACCTTACGTAAGCATAGTAAGGAAAACATACCTCTAAAACGAGTTCAACCGATTCCTTCTTCATATCGACTGATATTTCCTCTGTTTTCAGTACTTCGGGATGATTATTTGCATAGTGTCGAGTTATATTTGTAGGTGAACAGCATTTGATAATTCCTTTGCATGCATTGCATCTAAAATCGTGACCATCTCCGCTAACAAGCGTCCAAATACGTCGGTTTCGTTTACGGCTCAGAGGCACCACCGACGGAACACTTGACGTATTATTGCAGTTAGTTTTCATTTCGTCGTCCTGAAAAAAAATTTCTCAACCTATATAAAAGCAGATACATTTCTCATCTTAATCAGAATTTCAAGATAACAATATTATTTGTGAACAATTTCTTAGTCTGTTACACTCTGGCATATATAACGCACATCCACCATTAGATTCACTAAAATATCCGAAAAAAATTTAATCAGTTGTACATTCTATATTCAATAATATTTAAAACAACCACAATTCAGTCTACAATCTAACATCACGCAAAGGCAGTTGAACTTCAAAAGAAGATAAACAAAAAGGAAAACGTCCTCAAATAAAAAGTGCAGTAAAAAAAAAAAATTATAAACAAAGAGATGTCACTGATGCTAAAAAAGTTTTAACAGCTAAAACAACCTGCTGAATATATATTAAAAAGTGTTTGTGAAATAATTGAAATATTCCGCTAATTTTTAAAACATTAGGATAATTATCAAGAATCAATAAGTTACTCACTTCTTTCGATGGGCCCTGTCCCGATAGAAAAACACTTGAAAACACTTTCTCTTTATCATCAAGCTGGTCGGAGGGCTGCTCGACCGACAACGTAGCAGCATCCCTGAATGGATAATAAAATAAAATTTGCAACTGAAGAATTTGAGAAAAGAAAAAGCAAGGAAGCCATAAAGAAGAGTATACTTGCATGTTCTCTTCAAATATGTGTTTAAATAAATAGAAATTAATATAAATACATTTTTTTTGTAGCGACAGAAGAATATGCTTAAAATGAAGATTACCACATGTTCCTTCAAAAAACAAAACAACCGTTAGTCCACGGAAAAAATCATTATGAAAAATGAAACTAACGCTTCTTTCGAGACAACAGACATATCCTTCCAGCTATGCGTAGCACCGTATTCGATATATTCTGTATTGTTCCAATATAGCACACCTAAAAAACTACAAATTATATGTCAAATCATTTATAAAAAAAGTCCGATCAACCCTTCAAATAATCAGGTTATGCATGAAACATTCCGATACTATTTTCTGTCTCCAGACTTAAAGAATAAAAATTTTATTTAAATGAAATCTAACAGATACAGTGAACAAACAATTGAGGCCAACATTTGAAAAAAAAGAAATATATCCATTAAATGCTATCGAGATTTCCCAAGACATCCGTCCCACTGCGTCATTTGATGAAATAATTACAATGAAACATGACGAAGCATAAATCTACCGAGAGAGATTCCTTATATCAACCATCCAAAACTTCTACGCCCCAGAAAATCCGTCAGATGTCCACATGAAACATGGACATATAAATCATCCATTGCAGTTATTATGCAAAGCCCCGTACCATAAGCGTTATTCATTAATTTCATTAGTTTCTAGACAGCAATGAAGTTGACTTTTTCACGTTGTAGGAAGTTATGAATGGATGATCTGATACGGTAGGTTTGCATGGCTAATAACGGAAATAAATACGACAAAATATCTCTGCAAGATAAAAGGATGGCAATGCAAGATTTAACATCGATAACATCAAAAAAGACTAACATTTCTACAAGAAAATAATCTACGTTGTTTGTTTTTCGAACTTATGATTCATTATCAAATTACTGACAATTAAAGTATATCACAATCATGAATAAAAAACAAGCGTTGAGCAAGCACTGCATCACATAAAGGCATAACATGCAACTTTTTTTCTACAACAATATTGTTCGAACAGTGTTATTGAATAATAGTAAACCTGACTTTTTATGATAATAGTATGGATTTATAAAGAAATGAATAATTGTTTTTTGAATAACGTGATGCAATCGTTTTTGTTTTGAAACTGGTATGGTAGTGGTAACAATCTAAGCAATGGCATCCACAATAAATTCTCACACATATGACCAGCTCCACTAATAGAAAGTTGGAACCAAACGCAAAATACTTGGCAAAATAGTGCTCTCCTTATAAAATAATCTATTAACAAAAAAAAGAAAAAAAAACAACAGATAACAAAGATGCTGTTGTCATCTTCCGCTGCCTATTCTTGTATGATATTTAGCATTTGCACCAGATATACGTTTCATTTCGCTGATCAGAGATCTCATTTTCCCTACACTCCTCAACATTTCATGGTATAATTCTACATTTTCTCGTCCGCAAAAGCATCGTTGTTCCTGAAGTTTCGGGAGACTAGAACTGATACAAGTTAAACGAAAAAAAAGGATTAAATTATAAACAACTGTGTCATGACTAGAAAGGAAATACTTCAAATGACAGTCCTAAAAAACTTCCACAAACCTAAAAGTTTTAAAAAATTTCAACCACATTAAAAAATCCTGTCTGACAAGAAAGGATCGTTGTTAAGCATTTTTTAACACTAACGTCTCCTCATCCATAATTGTTGTATTCGAATTCTGCTCATCCGATCCAATAATAAGAAAGCTTTCATCCGGTCCGGAGGAACATTGCATTCAAATTTCTGAAAAAATTTTTGGATCAATTGATGAATTAAATTCTCACAAATGCACTTTGCACTGAAAGGCCAAAAAATATGATGTCATCTGCGCTTTGAAACTTTACATACCTTCGGAAATTCGATATTTTCAAAGTATCATGTCTCACAAAATGTCTGTATTAAAACATGCAAGTAAGATCAGTTTCCCTCATCCGAATAAAGATTCTACCACCTTTGCTTTGTCTACAGTTCTAAAGTTATAGTTTTAAACCAGCTGTCATAAGTTGAAGCCTCTAACCAAAGTTTTCGATGATGCAAACATGAGGATGTATAAATACAACAAAACATTGACAAGTACTGTTCTTAGAAGAATAATCTTATGATTTGTTACGATACAGAAATCCTACAAATCGTCACCCAGTTCCTTTTCAGTGATTTTAATGCTATTACGAACATTCCGCATGACATGCTGGATATCCAACCATCAATAAAATACACTTTCTGTTTTCAGCAAAGTTTACATGGATTCTGGAAACTGTGGAACTATGTATGATCCAAAGAATATAAACTAGTTTTTTCAAACAATAATTTTCCGTCGAACACTGATACAGAACAGTATATTTTATTGGATAAAATTTAGAAAATAATTTCTTAGAGCTTATTAAATAAAAGCAGAAATGCTCAGCAAGTCATTTTCAGCATTCTAATGAAGACTAATCAAATATATGCAAATAGGATTTTCCGTACATACCGTTAGCTCTTTTTTAATACAAATGATCATATCTGAAACAGATAGTGGACTATCCCTTGATCAGTAAATTTGTCATCCTCATCATTAATTCTTACGACTGTCCCAACAGGTTTCGGCACAATCAGCGAAATAATAGTACAGTTGGACGATGAAGTACCAACGGAATAAATATTGAAAGTTGGATGAAAGAGAAAGTAGGAATTTCTCGGATTGCTCATAAAAAACACTAACAGCAAGGTATAAAAATATAAATGCACGTTATAGTGAAAATATTGCAAATAATCTACTTACCTTCTACGATCCATTTATCGTTTCCGCGATATCGCTGATACAAGTTTCGTTTATAAACCTAAAGAAAACAACCATACGAATAACCTACACTGTCTTCTAAATTAGTGTTCCCAAGTGGTGATCTGCGAGCACTCCGCGAGCAGATTTAAAATTTGGATCGCGAAGGTTATTAAAGATTATATCCCTTCTTTTTTATATTATAATGTTACTCCAAGCTTAACTAATATAAAGATTATATCCCTTCTTTTTTATATTATAATGTTACTCCAAGCTTAACTAATATATTAAAAACTTTGACTAAAGCATATTTTCGAATAGAATTTGTTATTTTTACATCTGATGATCCATATTATAAATAAAAAAGCTAAAATAATCCTGGTCAAGAAACGGTTGGGAATTACTATTTTAAAGTAATGATTGTAAAGCTATTACTCTGCCACATTTAAAGAAGCAGATGCATTTAACGTGAATTTTATTTCCAAATCTTGCCTCAATAAACAGTTGATTTTCAACAGCCCACATTTATTCATGTCATGACTCAGAACATCGAATGTAAGACTTAATCGTTTTGGTCTTCAACACAAGTAATAGTCTGTCTGCACGTCGATGTTTGAACTCTCCTCGACTGCATGTTCTATCTAAATATATATAGCGATTATCTAGTTTTAAATTAAATTTTCATTCAGGAAAACATGGGATACCACTGTTATGTCTAAATTCTATACTTCGATGAAATGTAACAATAAAGGAAAAGTACTGGTTCATGCAACAACAATAAGTTTGCGGTACGATGAAATCAGAATAAGCGAAAAGTAAGATGAAATTTTAACGAAATACTACGAATGATTAATAGTAAAAGCAAATGACAGGAAAGCTTTGCTTACGCTAATTGCGTTTTTCTTGCTAGTCCTACCGATAATACATGGAAAGCTTCTCTATCTTTACCAAATAGCTTCGCTGTTTATTGAACAATAATCTTATTATCAGTTGAAAAAATGACGAACAGTTTATGTGGAGAACTGAGTGGCTGATAACTGGTCCTAATCTTAGCTCGGCAAGCACGATCCATTTCTTGCAGGACTTGGATTTCTTTAATTACTGCATGATGCTCGGCATATGCGTTTCCAACCAGCTTTCCGTGCAATATCTTTACATGGTTTTGTAACGCTTTGATCGGTCACCACCTTTAACTGATATTGGTAGTGATAAGACAAAGATTCGTGACCAAATGAAATAATTACAATGGTTTGGTGATAACAGTACAGTTAATTGGTAAACAAAAGAAAATTCTGCTGCAAGACTTAGTATTTCGTGATTTTGATGGTGCCTGTCGATTTTCCTACAAACTCTTAGATTAATAACATCT
>NW_018108666.1:2107-6696 GCF_000183805.2 Loa loa | reverse complement strand
CCACCTTTAACTGATATTGGTAGTGATAAGACAAAGATTCGTGACCAAATGAAATAATTACAATGGTTTGGTGATAACAGTACAGTTAATTGGTAAACAAAAGAAAATTCTGCTGCAAGACTTAGTATTTCGTGATTTTGATGGTGCCTGTCGATTTTCCTACAAACTCTTAGATTAATAACATCTTCATTTCACTGTAATTCATTACAATGAACACATTTATAACGAATTTAAATACCAAAGGTTTTCCTTCCAAAGGTTCGTACTTCGGGCACCAACAATCACAGATTCTGAGGATTAACAATTCGAGGGACGATAAAATCGGAATTCCCTTGGATCATCTTTTTCAGCGATTGTAATCGACGACATAACTTTTTTTGGCTGTACCAGAAAATCTGATAGTATGGAAGACTTGGGCAAGCTGCAAATGGAATATTAATGCACCTAAACGGAATAATATCACCAAGTCGAGATGATCAAAGGGTAGGAAAAAGATTCAAACCACTATCAAATTTTATTAAAAATAGATTTAATTCAATTCGTTAATCCTTATTTATAAATATCAAAAAGAAGTGAATCGCGCAACGAACATGTGAAATTTGACCAAACCTTTTCAACGATCTATATGCCGAAATTTCCATAAGAAGGCTTTCTTGTTCCAAAACATTTCCGTCAAAATCATTTGTCCCAGGAGAATAATGATAACCAGTATCCTTCAATCATATGTCGGGCTTTTCTCGTCGACTACTAATTGATCTACAGTTTCCTTCGGCTCAAATTGTTGTCTGGTTTTATATGACCATAACCAGTATCAGCGCTGAAAAAATGAACATAATAAATGAAATGAGACTGTAATACATCTTCCAGAATGTCAATCGATACCAGATAAATAAGAATGATAAGGGAGGAAATGGGGGAAAAAAAAAGAAAAACATTTATATCTTCTCTCTTTGTTACGCTTTTACATGCAATATGTTCTTTTTTTTTTTGAAAATTTCTACCTAATAAGAAAATAACATTTTAATAGTTTGGATAGCCCTATCTGAAGAATATTTACATCGCTTACAAATAATTATCCACTAGAAATGTCTAATATGAAGAAGTGAAATACTTCCTATCTTTAAAATACCCTCTAACTTACTAACCTAATACTTCATTATTTTCTGCATAATTGAGATTTTTTTTTAATCTATGTAAGCATTACTCTTAAAAATAACCAATTTTGGCGACCTGAAATTAAACAATTTTGATTTCTTCGAATGTAATAGAGAATATCTCTTTCAACTATCTAACGATATATTACTATTTCCCCCTCTTTAGAAGGTTAATACTATTTCGTATAATTCTCTCAATCATTGTCACTTTTTTCAATCCCAACATTATACATCCAATTCTCACATTCTCAATTTTTGCTACTATTAAATATCTCGAATTCTTACACTATACATCAATGCTATTATCCAAAATCTTGTCAACCCCTCGTTTCTCTCATATTATTATATTATCACTGCTACTTTCAATCTCTGACCAAGACAATCACATTACCTCTAACTTCACCTCCCTTATATCCTCAATCCATACACATATATCGTTTCGCTGTTGGCATAACGTTCGTCATTAGCAAATCGATCCATTGTAATGTACCGTATCCCGAACTTTCGTTGTAATAATCAATTGATTTCAAAAAAAGTCAAAACTTATTAATGGAATTCACTGAATAATATTGCATTATATTATTAATCAATTTAGTATATAATTCGATGAATTTCTCCTGGATAGTAGGAAATCCCGGGAAGGTAATGGGGATAATTGCATATTTCTTTAACAACTGTTTCTACCAATCGTTCAATTATGCCAAATTCCCTGATCAATGTACTGATATTACTACACGGCATTCTTTGTTTTCTTGAATTGTAATCACATCTTTTAATTCGTACAAATCATTCTTTAATAAATACATTAAACTTTGTACTTTGGGAAATTTTATCTTTAACGTTCCGAGATTTTATCGATAAAACAAATCAATATTAGATCTCGTAAAGGTTTTTGATAAGCTTAAATAGCATTATTGGCAAGCATTGAAGTAATTTAAAGACCTGAAATATTAGAATTTTAGATAATTGAATGAACTTATTATGGGATTGCACAAACTGAATGAAATTGAATGGAATATTCATGATTACTGTTGCATGTACATATTCTGCTTACTACTAAATTAAATTGATGATTAGATGAATTTGTTTGGAATTGTTCACCTCTAAATGTTTTAATTAAATTAAATGGAATAAATTATCGTTAACATATCATACTTGCTAATTTCAATTGCTTCTTCGTATTATAATTTTCTTCTTTCTCTTCATATTGATCTGTTATCACTTTTCACTTACATTTTACTATTCTTAGTTAGGCTAAATTGTGTCATATTTTAATTTTGAGTAAGGCATAAATTAAATAAAATAAAATATTCAAAATCTGATTCTCAACCATAATGCTATATAAACAAACGAAAATAACTTTTCGTTTTGACCTTTTCATTTATTAATTCATACATATCTCATCCTACCACTTCCATTTTCTTTTATCAACTACAACTAAATTTTAAAAGAAATTTCACTTCTTTTATTAAAATAAATTAAACTGAATTGAACTAATTTGACTAAAAATGAAAATTAAATTGTAAATATCAAATTTTACTATAAATTAGTAAGTTATTATAAAATATTGCAGGAACGGCAATTATAAACATTTTAATGAAATCAATGTAGCACTGCAAGAAAAGAATGCATTATCAAAAGAGTAAATTGTTAATTATGAACGTAAAGCAAACAATTTGTATTGTGCTTTACTGAAATAATTAAAAGACAAAACAAATTGTGACATTGGAATACGTGGAGAAGGATCACTAATGGTAGGTAATAACTGAAGCTCAACTAGTTCTTTAAGGTCAAAGTGCAATGCAACTAATTGTATTTTGCACCATGAAACTTGCAAATGTCATACGACATGTCAAGTAATATCTTGCGGTAATGCAATCTACCGATGAATAATTGAAAGAACAACAACAGAACTCAACAATTATAACATCAAAAAGAAAATTCAATGAGATATTAATAACAAAACAAAAAAAAAAAACCAAAATAACGTGCGATATCATCTGTTCAATCGATCTCGATGAAGCACATCTTTATCTTTAGGAATGAACAGGATAGGAACGATTAAAAATTGTTCAAAAAGAAAATTCTACCAGAAACATTCTCGATTGATAAATTTTGTTGGTATCATCTGCGGACAATTAAATTATCATCCCAAAATCTCGACTGATAAATTTTATTAGTATCATCTACAGAGAGTTAAATTATCATCCCAAACATTTAGTTTTTCCGAATATTTAGTCTTAATATTTTGACAAAATATTTCATGCTATATGAATAATACCCGGACAATGCTACAAGAGCGCAGTATTCTTTACACTCCCGGCAAAAAAAAAAGCTTGGACGAGAGGTTAAGACAAGCTTTCTTTCCTTTCTTCCGGGAAAAAATTTTCTGGTGAGAAAAGTGTAGTTGAAAAATCAACTAGAATACGGTGAAAAGTAGATCCGAGTGAAATCAAAGATTGAATTCATTTATCAGTTAATCGACCATTCTCTACATCATTTCTCCGAAAATTTGTTCACATCTCTGTTATCACTTCGTTCATTTGGTTGAAGAAATACCGAACAATTCATTATAACCGTCATACATCTCTTTTCAGTAGAACTATTATAAGACCGCTGAATGCAATGACACATTTTATTGTCTTATTTGATTGTAGAATTAAATAAAATTTGTTCACTTCAACTGTAATTCAAAAATGAAGATATTGATTGAGATGTTCGAGAATTGAGGATGAACTAATCTTCACTGGTTTCTAATTGCATCTTTCCAGCATTTGGAAATAAAACTGCTACTTCTCACGCAGGATATTTCCCAAATTTGGCAAAAACCGTGAAATATTGCCAGAAGTTGAAATTTTGTACATAAAATAACTAAAGGGCTATAAAATACTGATATTATTATTGTAGTTTGACCGCATTAATATATTAAAGCAAATAAACCAATGGAAGAAAAAAACTCTTCTAATAAAATTCATTTCCTTCTGTTGTCGTGAAAAGTTAAATTGACTGCATAGTGAACTGACTATCGATGGTGGAGTATATTTATAACGAATATATAATAATCAGCTCAAGGTTAGAATAAAAATTAGAATATAATTTAGGCAATTGGAACATAAGATTGCTTGGTTTCAGTTTCCTCATCTATTTCACTGAATGGTTCAAAAGAGTAGTCCTAAGTAATAGTAAGAAATCAAAATTATGCTAAGAATATAGCAAAGAAGTTTCATTTAAATATTTCAAAAATTTGAAGTTTAAGCATGAATTATTAACCTATTTGAATGTAACAATAAAGATTTTCGATTAAAAAAGTTTTCCACTAGCGAGATCAGAGCAAAGGAGATCAATTGTGTTTCAAGAGTGATGAAATTATCGAAGGAAAACAAGGCAGTTATTTTTGCTGTTGTAACTCGCATTGCTGATTTTAACCTTATTGGT
>NW_018108666.1:0-2052 GCF_000183805.2 Loa loa | reverse complement strand
TCTCAGAATATCCGTCTGTGCCTTCCGAATCAAACCCGACAAACCAAAAGCTTTTATTTTAATTTTTCGCACAAAATGATACTAAAAAGGTCTTTTTGCTTATTCTGTTCAACTGTCTTGCTTTTCTGCAACTGACCACTGCAGAATTGAGTGCCCGACTGTATGTCGTCTTGAGTGCTTGCGCAAGCTGCCCAACTGAGTGATTGAGCGAGCTATCGGATCAAGTGACTGCTCGAGCTTTTTGGATTTAGTAACTGATCGTCCGGATGATTGATCCTAGCTCCTTTTACAGTGGGAGTGGTTTAACTTTCCAGACAGATTGGCTTAACTGGTAGATTTGAAGTTCTTTACAAAATTTCGACATTTGCACTTAACTTTTTTAAAATATTCCGACAAATGCATGTGATGAGTAAATGATTTATCAATTTAGGTATCAAAATATTTATTTGATAATATGAATTCTAATTAAAGCAACTCACAACATTTTTTTAGCAGTTTCGCAGACAGAAGATGATTGGTGCATTTCGGATATTTAAAAAAGCATGATTCACATTGTATTTAATGCGACACAATCTATTGCCAAGCTTATCGTCTAATTAATCAGGCAAAATAACTGGTGCAGCTCTAACCGACAACAATCCAGAATGAAAAATTAATTCTCTGGTGGAAGATTCACTAATGATATCAGATTTGTACAAGCAAGCTTTAAGCATAATTGTTTATTATTGTAGCAGACAAATCACTTCATCAAAGCATTTATCAAAACTGGCTAAACATATTTTTGATATTTTTGAAATTTTGTCAAGAAATACAACTACCCATAAATGTGCTAAAGTTCCAATGAAAAATCTTTTCATGTGAAAGCCTGAGATGATTCGTAGACAAAAAAGAAAATTATTTTTTATGACGAAGTTTCTTTTCTTTGCAATAAAATTTATAAACGGCAAGAGAGGGAAAAAAGAAAAAAAGAGAGAATGACATTTTCTTTCCACATTTTGACAGCCATACAATTGAAATTTCGATCACAGGTAGCCAAAAAATATTATTGATAAAAAATATTAAAAAAAGTAAAAAAATAAAAAATATTAAAATATTGCCATTATCTTCTCAATTAGTGCTTTTCAACAAATTATGGAAATCCGTGGTTAATTTTTTTGTTGTTATTCAAATTTTTATGATAGACATTTCATGAACAGCAAAACATAACAACATACATAATTTGTTGGATAGCTTCCTTTTGTGCTAGAAGTTATCGTATTTCAAAACTTCTTTGCACTAAATCTTTAGCATCTCATCGAAAGCTGATGATTTTTTTTCGTCATATTTTGTATTCGCTTTAAAAGTAAAAGATATAATTCTTTAGCACAAATTTGTTATACATCAATCTTATCCAACAAGTTGATGACGATCAGGTATAAGAAAGTGACTCATTGTCCGAGTGGTTTTGTTGACCCAATGAAGCGTCTTTCAAAGTATGTCCCAACAGCGGATTTCCTTCCTTTGGACCTGGAATGCACATTTTTAGATAAGCCTTTATTGAGTTTTTATTTGAGTAAATTTCTTTGTCTAAGAACCGATCTTAATTGCAATATGGTTGATGTTGCATACAGAGCCTTTTGTTGTGACCGGATTTTGACAGTTTTTCTTTATCCAAAGCAAAATATAATGTAATGCTTGTTCTAAACCACACCCCCCAAATATGCCCACTGTGTTAATTAAAATTGTTTGTATACTCAAGGCTATAACTACATCATTTTCCTTTTCAAATACTCAGCCAAGTACTGTAACGTACATTGTATCCTCTACTCTCTTCGATAAAAATTTTACTACTATCCGCTGCAAATAAATAACTTCCTCCTAAACCGAACGAGGAATACCTTCGCAAAATATTCGTCTGTGCCTAAGAACAAACCCTTCCAAATCAAACCCTTCCAAATCAAAAACCTTTACTTTCAATTTTTCCTACACTCTACGGTCACACGTATTTCGTAACATATTTTCACGTGCATTCATTCCAGGTAAATAAAATGCTAAAAACTCTGCTAAATTTGT
>NW_018108665.1:30898-41382 GCF_000183805.2 Loa loa | reverse complement strand
AAATATATTGTTGCTGAAATTATTCAACTCAGACAATTCAAACTTTCACAACAACCCCTATTACCCTTGAATGCGAGAATATATAGGAATGAGAGAAAAGGCTAATCTTTCAAGGTTTTTTTTAGAAGCTGGAACTGTAATACTGTTAAAAGTTGATTTGCATAGATAAACAAATCATTCGGCATTAATCCTTAGTCCATTTGTTAATATTTCATTAAGAAAATATTAAGTAAACTGAAAATTTCTAAAAAAACGCTAAAAAATAACTATTTTTTAATAACAAGCCTGAATGTCAAATGGAAAGTTCAGATGACTGGAAAGAAAAATTCAGAAAATGCAAAATTATATGTAAATTCAATCTCACCAGCGGTATCTTTTTTAGCGAGAATAGTAAGGAAGAAGAAATACAAAACGAGATGATTAAACATTTGTCGAAGAAATGATTCAATAAAGATAAATGAAACCAAATTTAAACGAAAACTGAAGAATGAAAAATTTTATATGCAAATGCAAAATGCAAGACAAATTGCATTTTTTAAAAAAGGAAAAACTTTTGAATTTTGTTTTTCTAAATTTCTCAGCTTTCAAGCTATAATCAAACGCGCATTTTGCACTCTATAAAAAGTTTTCCATTTTTTCCTGCATTCATCTTGACCGAAGTACCATTGAATTCGATAGTTTCACTACAATTTACCACTTCTCCCTGCATTTTCCGTACCACAAAAACTGACCGCTATTGCAAGCTTCTCAATGCTACACTTCACTTCAACATGATATTGTTTCCAGTAGTTGTGAGTTCATTCCTCGCTCTTTCCAAATTCTGTAATAAAATCGCTTCAAACAAAGTGAAGATTCTAGCAGCTAAAATTAGAATTGCAAATTGAATAAGTTACTGACCTTTTAAGCCAAATAATCTGCTTTGCATTAAATTTCTTTCAACTAACGGATGACTTTAATTCTTTACTCAAAAAAAGAATGGATATGAATTCATTTCTCATCATCCCTTTTCTGAAATGAATCGCTAATCGCACATCGACAGTCAGCCGTTCATTCCGGAATTCCTCCTGTATCTGCTACTTATATCGTCACTTCGTATGGCAAAATTGATAATATGGCGATGGCAATTAGTACGGAATTGACTGGAAAGCTTTGTACAAGCGTATGAATATGTGAAAACAGGACTAAATGTAAACTGTAACCAAAACCTGTTTGTTTATTGTAGGTGATCAAAAATATGGTAGTTGTTAATTTTTTTTTTTGTTTTTTGCATGATGTTGGAAATAACGATGGTTTTGATGCATTAATTTGACAATGGGAATCATTTCAATATTAATAGATCTATATCATTCTGCATATGATCAGTTGCTTTTGATTTAATTTGTAAATGTTCCGTCCATGAAATCTATCCTTATCTCCTTTATCCCGTTTTGTGTCCCTTTTCTTCCGTTTTGTCTCCCTTTAGCTGTTTTTTGTTGATATTGATCAGTTCCAAATATTATATCGATGATCAGATGGAATTCACGAAAATGCCACTATGATTAAATCTTCTTATCAGTCTTGAACTTAACATTTCTTTATTAAGATATGAGGAATCAATGGTCGATCAAATTTCCCAAAAAGAAGAGCCGAAATGTTTTATTTTGGACGTGTTGATAAAGCTTAGTCAGTGTTGCGCTCAAAGACTTGTGAACGAAAATATGATGTATAATATGCTGACAGAGGAAGTGAATGGATATTATTAGAAATACTTTGTCTCTAGTTTATGAGTTTTGTAAAGCAGTAACAATTGGCTAATTCACGGTATGATTATAGTTCTAGCGAGTACTGTGCTTTTTCCTATTACTTTGTCTGGAAAAAGTTTTATGGAGAATGGCGACTACTGATGTCATTGATTCTAAAGTTTGTCAGACAAAAAATTTTTAAAAACTTCAGAGGGCTTTAAAAAATACAGATCAGATTGTTAAGACAGATAGTTTCTGTTCTGCTCCAAAAAAAGTACAAGGAAGAATAGTGGGGTGAAATTAATTTACTATGAGGTTACGAATCTGAATACAAAATTAGTAAGAATGCAAGTAATTTGGCCGCAAAAATGCTTTTAATGTGAGGAGGAATCTAAATGTGCTATTATTGTGGGATAGCCTAAAAATTGATTGAATTTAACCGATTAACAAACAAGAAGAATCCCAGTTTTACTATACTTATTAGAAGATCAAACGTGGCTTTCTTTCGATTCATCAATTTGAAAGTATTATCTTTGCATCGCAGTTCATATGGAAGAATTAAAAAGGTGAAGTGCTGCTCCATGATTAAAAATAAGTAGTTAAAGAAATAGCGTATAATAGGTTAACTTTTAACGGTGGAAATAGGTCTTAATGAATTATTTTCACAAAAAGTAATAGAATTACTTTAAAGTTTATCAAAGGGAAGTTGTGGATCAAAAGTTGGAGATTTTTTGGTATAATCATCACAATCACAAGAAAGTATGAGGAAAGGATAAGGCACTACTAAAGTTCGACAAAAGATGAAAGCTTGAAGTTTCAAAAAAATTGAAAATGGATCGTGGAAGAAAGAAAAGTTAAAAAGACCAGATAAGTTTTTTATTGATAAATAATGGGCCCTGTGACATTTGTAAGACAATGTGAATTGAAGCACGGAGAACATTATTGTTAAGGGATGTTTATAAGAAATACGAATGTCATATACTTTAGATAGTTGCTTCGATCATGTGAAAATCATTTGAGTCTTATTTTTTTAAGATCTGAGTTGTTTCACCTTTGCATAGTAAAGTCTGAATTGCACTTCTCATCTGTACAGTACTGCACTTTTATTTTGCATCAATGATCAATGACATGTAAGTCCCTAAATAACCTCATATTCAGGAAAATTTTTTCCAAGATTTTGCAGTACTCTTAAATAGTTCATCCTTTGTCACATATTTTATCAAGTAAAACTTGCATTTAAATATAACAAGAAGATGATGAAAACGATATGAGATATATATTCTCAAATCTCTGCTAAACATTCCAACAAAAGTTTTCGCATTATTTTGTTTGACTCTCCATCTGTACACATCAGCAAATCAAAAGTGGAAAAGAAGTAGATTACGGTATTGAAATTATTTGTATGGAATGTGTAGAAGGAAATGAGTACACTGACTGTACCTGAATCATTCCGAAAGATAATTTCCTCTTCTTGTGTTTGCAAGATAATCTCTCCGTTATTAAAAACTCTTCCACAGACAAATTATGAGAGATATTTATGAGGAATATATGGACAATGTTTTTGGCTGGATGGGAACAACTTTACTGATATTACAACGGAGAAGAAGCCATCATTCATATATCCTCGATGAATATACATACTCCTGTCTTTTCTCTACATATCAGCACTATCAGTGAAGAAGTGACAATGCCTTCGTATACCTTTGTTGTCAGTAATGAGGTTGCCAACAGGATGACCACTGATCATTGCGATACGTCATCACAATCTGATGCAATATTTCTCACCAGTAATAATCATTTCACATTCCTTTAAGCTTTCTCTCTATTGCATTATAATTTAGAATCGAAACAACTTCTGGAATCTTTTGGGATCCCATCTCATCTAATTTAAATAAATGCGTCATATGATAAGAAAGGAGCGAAAAGATTTTTAACCTTATTTATTTTCGACATTCTGATAAAAATGTTGAAGAAAAGGTTCCCATACATATGTATTTGAAAAAAAAAACAAAAAAATCAAGGAGTATATTTGATTACAAATGTCGATCGCTTTAGTTAAAACTTTACACAATTTGCAGCTAACATATTTTAAGCATAATTCTTAAGCAGCCCCTCGGCATCTCCTAATTCCAACCATCGCTAAATTGCAACGCTGAAAATTGCAACGCTTTGCGTAAACAAACTTTATCAAATAGATATTCACAACAGAGACGGTGATGCAAAGCGGCAATCATGATGGAAAGAGGAACCGGAAAAGGTATCTTCTTCACTTGTTCAAATAAAAACATCATCATTTTTGGTCAGGATAAGGATTAACAACTGATAAACAAGGTGTAATTTAAAATCCTTTTTCTCTTTGTTGGTTTAAAGAAGTGATTTATTTATCAACAGTGAAATTCACTTTTTGAAATTCAGAATATGAGATCCAATCTTTTTATCTTATACCACTTAGCACTTCGTTCTTCAAAAGTCTTATTTTAAGACATATTGAATCGAAGGCAATTTAATCCACTTTTATAGCTGTTGTGTATTCCACTTTATCAAATTTGAGGTTTGGAATTTGTCCTTCGAATTTCAACAGTTATTGGTAATTTTTAATGGTACAAAGGGTGCATTTATTTTCCCTTTTCAAAATCATTATAGCTTAAAGGTAAATGTACCACTCAGTGTGTCAGTTGCTTCCGGTTAACTTTAATAAAAATTACTTAAATTTTATGAAATTTGATAACTATAACAAAAATATATTAAATACGGCATGTCAGATACCATTTGTAAAATAAATCATTGCTCCGCATGATTGCCATTATCGGTTGGTTTCTGAGTCACCTTTACTGATAAGATAAAGTGGAACTTGAAGGAGTCCGCATCTTGCGGAATTTTTTCCTGAGACAAAGAAAAAATAACGCGATGGGATTCTGCTTCAAATGAAACAAGGAAACACACAAATATTAGCTAACTGATCATCAGTTAAGGAATTAAAACAAAATATGCAAACAGGAAGAAAAAGAATAGATCTGAAGATTCAACAAACAGATCAACTTCATGTCGGACACAGTCTCATTAATCAGAGAAACTGTCATTGACTTAATTAACACATTTATGTAGAATAATCGAATGAAATTCTGAAGCAAACATCGCATAAATCAGTTCAAGGTTATATATCAATTTCAAATTTGAAAAAGGACTAGCTCTTCTCATTTCTTAATTTAACTGACTGATATGTAACTTTTGATAGTAAATAGCTATTGGGGATCATTGCAGATGGATAGCCTTGCTCATTTTCAACAGTTTGATCGGTCGGAAAATAGAACGGAAAGTACATCAGTGTAAGACTTTCAAAAAAGCATTCATTGTCCTTGGACTTTTGAGAACCAAAAAAAGGGCCAAATTAATTTTTTTTTTTGCACTCAAGGACGTTATTCGTAGTTCTTATTTGTTTGCTCACTTTGGAATCATCAGATTACGTAATTATTAGCACTGAAAAAAAAAATTACTTTTGTGTGCTCTTTAAAAATTACTCGAGATTTTGCTTATCACAAAAAGAAATCTTTTTTTTCTTACTTTTCCTTCACCAACCCTTTTCAGTTTTTGTTGGTTGCCATTTCTAGAATACATTAAGTAAACAAAAATTCAATTTTCAAAGGAAGATTAAATAATCAGTTCCTCCTTGTAAAATGTAACAATCATTTCTTTCCACATATTACGCATCAATTTTGAGCTTTATTTTCTGACCATTCAAAACATTTAAAAAGACATTATCTCAGTATGAAACTTCAAAGGGCCTCATGATATTTTCAGTGAGTAGCTATTCTTATCATTTCTTCTATAGCTATCAGGCTTAAATAACATATCAAGCGTTACATTCTACGTTCGTTCTTTATTTCAAGAAATTTAAAAATATATTTAACGCTATTTTTCCATATGTTATTTAAAGAAGTAATCATAGTAGTATCTCGAATCAATCATTCCGTTCTGATGAAATTTTTAATCATATTTGATCATCACTTTTTCACATGTTATTTCTTCATTTGACTGAAATGACAAAAAGAGAATATAGCTAAGTAAATCTACCTGAAATTTAATAGCTTTTTAGACAATAGCTTTCGGAAAGTTTTAACATTTCTTGGCTAAAGTCGATAAACACATCTCTGGTGAACTCTTTATCAGTGAATTTCAAGAGCGACATTAATTTCATCTGCTCATTGCTTTACTGTGTACAGCATAAACTGATTCATATTAACAATATTAGTAGTATCTTTGGTCAGATATAGAACTAATTAAGTGGAGGATAAAAGTTCAATAAACACCTTAATTTTGCAACAGATGACACGAAATTCGATTCATACGTATAATAATGCCAATTTAAGGTTCGCAACATGTTCTGGAAATTTAGAACTATGACAAACATTTTGCACATTTTAAGATGCCTGTTGAAGGAAAAAATCAAAAGTTGTAAACCTAAGAGAATTGCTATAAACTTGGATCAACATTACTAGGATCAGTAAATGAAAGAAAAGGGTTGAACTGATACGGTGGAATAAAGAGCTCTCCGATACAAAAGGTAAATGTGATGAAAGGAAATCTATCATTGAAGCGGTTAGTGCAAACAAATAATGTCGTCTTGATTTTAATTGTACATTTGCGAAAAGTAAATTTTCAAGAATTTATGGAACATAAAAAAGCTAAATCAGTCGATCTTAATTCGTTTTACATTTTCGAAGTTCATTCATTCTTTCAACTTCATAGAATCCTTTTTAGTGATTACTTTTAGTAAATGATAATATATCGCTGTCTGTACGGCTTATTGCTATCTTCCATGTCATCCATCTTTTCATCAGATGCAAATAATCTTTAAGGTGTTTGCTACAAAACAAAATTCATTCAGGGCAATTTTCGTAAAAATGTCCAGTTTACTCTTTGAAAATTTGAAAATGAGTAGTTTTACTCAAAGAAAACATTTTTTTTTTTTTTGCAACAGACGCAATAGACCTGAAAAGTAGGAATTTCGGCACTGCCTATGATGTATCACATGATATAGGAAACAATAAAGCAGCGCATAATGTGGATTTTATATAGTGAGTGAAATACCTAAGACGAAGATATATCAAGATTCTGGAATCACTTTCAGGAATATGCATTCAAGTACAAAATGTAATAACGGATAACACCGGATTTGGTATCAGAAAAATATTAATGGAAAACAGCAGAAAAATGTATAATATTAAATGCTAGAAATGACAATAGAAAATGATGATGACAATGCACCTCTTGGAAACATTTCTGGTCGCATTAATACTGTCATTAAGCATTTTTCGTCAAAGATTCTGACATTTTGAACTCTTCAAGAAAGGGTTTTCTGAGAAATGTTTTTTTGTTGCGTGTCATTTTCTAATAAAACGAAATGTGGATTACTTGATCAACAATTTTTACATTCATCCTTATTTGTTATACTTTCTTCATTTCTCTGCTTCTTTTTTGCGATGAAATTAAAATGGAATGATAGAAGCTGCGTAGTACGGTACCTGTTTTATGAAACTGTTAAAGAAATAAAGATTTTATATGCATGTAACTATGGACAGATCGAACAGGAGTTTTTGTTGTACGATAATCGCTGGGCATAATGATTTAGATTAGTGGTTTACGATCTTTCCTTGACCAAGGATCACTTTGGCTTTTTTATTTATAACAGGTACCACAAGGTCCAAAAATAACAAATTCTGTTAGTTTGAAAATAAAGTTTAGCAACGGAATTTGATACTTATAATATAGTGTCACAACCGGATGAACCGCTATCCGGACAAACGAATTGAAGTATAGCTTTAAAAAAAAGTAAAAAACAACCCCAGTCTATTTTCTACACACCGCGCCCCGGCCCTTGGACCATCGGTTGGGAACCACTAGTTTAGATTATTAAGGTGCCTCACTGCTGGAAAAGTATTCCGTCTTCGATGGTTAATTATCCTCATCAAGAAAATCTACAGGATTTCCGAATTAAACCAAACATTTTTTTTGAAAATTTACGAAATGAAAGATCGGAATTGAAAGAATTAAACGACAGACAGCGGCTGGAAACTTTTGCCCACAGGGGAGAAAAACCCTGACCAGTTACAATAGGAGATTGGTGCACCGGGGAGTGAGGAAGGCTATTACCGATGATTACGGCGGGGAAAGGAATAATAGGTCGCCTATCCTCTATCTGTTCTTTGCTGTGCACAATTACATGTATAAAAGAGATTTGATCTTGCAGAGGCACTTTATGGTAGAGTTAAACTTGAACATTTCTGTTTTCTATACTATTCTTAATAACGAGCTGATTTATCTAATTCTTATAGTCATGAATAAGATGTGTAGTTTGGTACAGCATAATAATATGGCATTCAGTATTCATATTTTACAACCGATTCCTGCTTAAGAAGTAATAAACCTGAATCAATCTTATGCTGAGATAATGATATCCAAAGCATTCAAATACAGATGAGTTGCTTTCCTCGGAAATGTAAATAAGTATAAAAGTATAACAGGCATCAATAAGAGCGGAATTGTTGATGATGTATAGGTGTCAATCTCTTTTTATACTTGCTATTATGAGAAAATGCCTTAGAGGTGTTCTGTACAGTGGCGGAATTGGGAAAGAGACGATCTTCAATGAGTTTCAATTTTCCACCAAAATCATAGTTTCAGGTACTGATGGGGTAGAGCGACACACTTCCTGACAGATAACACTTTCAAATACTATTTGTTCTTCATTCTAGGATCTTGAATACAGGTAGACGACCAGTGATCCTTCCTCTTCTACTTCTTTCTTTCTATTTCTACGAACAAATCCAAAGTACGCGAAATATGAAACGCAATCAGGTAGCCATATTGCGTATTACAGTTACTTTTAGTCATTTTTTTTAGTCATCTGTCTATTTGTCCATCTGTATGTATGTTTGTCACCATGGCAGTATACCACAGGCTGTAAAATGAATAGAAAATCCAACTGGTCGAAAGAGACCAGTCCTTCTAGATTTAGATACTATTCGGTAAACGAAATGTTACGAGATTTACAGGTCTTCTTCCATCAGAAATTGGAATTACCATACCTATCAGCGACTGGGTTTTAAAAATTGCACCACAAAACACCGAGAAGTAAGGAAAAAAGTCCAGAATTATTTAGTCTATTAGTTTATTCAAATCAATAATAATTCCCGATCTAAATAGTATGGATGACACATCAATTTAGCAATATTAGTACGGCCTGTTTCTTCACATGTTTTTTTGCAGAGCCTTTGACTGCTATTTTTAGTTCCCTTGGCATTAACCCTAACGAGAAGTACAAAACAAACAAAGTAGCAAATTTTATTTTTGTTTAAAACAGGAAGTTCTTTGATGATTATCTGAAAAGTTTTTGACATCACGCTATTTGGTTTAAAGATTGGCAGGTAACTGAAAGCAAAACTGACATTGGAAAAAAAAGGAAATATATGATCGGAAAGACACAGAATAAGAAATCTAACAAGAGAAACCTTTCCCTGCCCACCACTGTTCATAAACATTTATTATTTTATTTTTACTTTTCCTATGACATCATTTATTTCTGTGATATTCTTCCATGCATGTATTATTTTTATTCCGATAATAAAAACCTGCACACTCATCAAATGTTTTCGAACAAACAGTTTGGATGGGACCATTTTAAATATCCCTCAGTTTCTTTGACTCCATTTGGCACAGTTTTTACTTTAGTTTTCATAAAGATTTATGAGTAGAAAATGTGAAAAAAAAACACAGTTTCCCAAATATCGTGAACTCATGAAAGTTGGTCATTTAGGCTAATGTCAACTATAGTTAATTAACGTTTTCAGGCATTCCCTTTTTTATCGGTAATTGTGATGACGTAAATTATGAAATGTTTGAGAAAATTATTGCTAAATAATTACTCTGACATATACTGACATATACTTTAAAGGTCAGAATATTAGACCTGATATACCACGTTGACATTTGCCTCACTGTCATATTGTGTCACAAAATTTGACTCATGTACGGTCAAATTTGTTTTATTAACATGTATGGAAGTTCTGCTCTCCAGTTTTGGTAACTTTTAAAACCGCTTTCCATGATGGTAGAAAGTTCTAGAGTGGCATTATTACGGTTCAGCAATTTGAAAAGCTGTTTTCTGAATATATCCTTGCACGGGTATGAGGGAATTAAGGCACTAGAGACAATGGAGGGTGACACTGGTTGTCGAAATCCGACGTTGTTTTTGATCATTATCGACTTCCTTGCCAAGTATCTCAAGAGAAGGAGTTGTCTAGAAAATAGATAACCAAATGGATATGTCTAGGTGGCATCAGTTACGAAAGGTCTGACATGCTCATATCACTGCCTGCGAGATGCATGTATTTAAATCTCGTTTGGCCTGAGGAACTGGAAATTTTTGGAGTATAAGTTTGGGCCGGTATTCGAATCGGTTAAAACCGAAGTGCCAGGGGATACGTAAGAGCGGATTATTAAGCCTTAAGGGTTACCTTTCACAGCTCAAAATTATAAATTTATGTACGGTTCAAGAGCATCTAAAGGCTGAAAGAGTTGCACATCATGGGAAACGATTTCAGAGGTCACAGAAGGAAATGAGGAAAGGAGTGGGTGCTTCCACACGTACTACACACACACACACATATACACACACACACACACACATATACACACACACACACACACACACACACACACACACACACACACACACACACACACACACACACACACACACACACA
>NW_018108665.1:0-30691 GCF_000183805.2 Loa loa | reverse complement strand
CACACACACACACACACACACACACACACACACACACACACACACACACACACACACACACACACATACACACATACATGTACACATGCACACACACAATTCCCATCATTCAGATATATCACTGGAATGCTTGCAAGAAATGCCCTTTTCTTGCCCGAAACACAGTGCCATCTGTTCTGTATGCGAATTGATGCGTTCCTAATTGCCCTTGGCGATGTTATCCCTTCAGCACCTCTCATTCATCTAAGCCAAACAACCGACCAACCGGTTGTTCCCACTCTCAGCAACAAAATATTGCGTCATTCACCGGCTTCACCCCTCTATCTACTCATCCATCCATCCATCCATCACGCATTGTCTCGCTCTGCTGCAGGCCATGCAGCTAGTCTAGTGATTGTTGCCTTAAGCATGCATGCATGCATTTACATACAAAACATGTCAACGTTTGGGATGAATAGAGTGAAGAACAAACTGCTGCAGGGATGCTGAATGTTTATTCACGGAAATATTTCATTATATGAGAGAGTTGTTGTTTAATGCTGTGAACGGCGGAAGGTGGAATGAAGTGAAGTGGGCGGCGTTCCCGTAAGGCCGATTTTCTCTTAATCTTCGGCTGCGAACTTCTTGGCAACGGATCAGTTCTTTTTTTTTTGCAGAAGCATACTCCTCGCTAAAATGAAGTCATTTCAGCAACAATGCTTCATCTGCACATGCACCAGAACACGACATTTTTTCATCTAGTGACTGCTAATCAGCTCTGTCCGAATTTTAAATTTTTAAGCTATACCTCCTGTCAAACCATAATCAATTCGCATGCAGCAATCAGTAGTTGCTTTTCGAGCTCTTGGAGTGTGGCTGTTTATGCTGTGTTGAAAAACTTGAATGAGTGCAACTGTTGACCAGTGCAGGTACAGGTGGACATGATCTAAGAATGCATCAATAAAGATTCGGATAAAGAGATGAAGAGAAGAGAGGTTAATCGAACTGCAAAAAGCCATATATCTCCTTCGCTGAATGATTTTCCTGAGTAAGTAGTTCTGAAATTTTAGCCATTCTTGGTTTCAGCCACCCTTTCCGGGTTATCATCCGAGTCCTTTAAGAATATATTTTTCTCAAGTTATGGTTGACCCACTTGACAACGTCGGATTGCAATCCCTTAGATTGTACTTGCTTCAAGTTTATATGTTCTATTTAACATTGCGATGCAAAAGCAAGCACGCCACAGGTGGGTTAACTTTGCTCATGTCGGAATTCGTCTTCGCCTTCCCCATTCGTCCTGTCAGTACACAAACGGTTATGTCGCATTTGCTCCCCTTTTCGCCACTTATGCAAGTATACAGTGCAATACTCCTGAACAACGCAAACCGCTTAGCAATCCAACAACTGCAGTACCTTGGAGGTACTGGAAACCACCCATTCCTATTCGAATCAGATCTTTAGACTTAGTTTACTGTAAAGAAAAAGTGATGACTTCAATTCGTCCACCATAAAAAGATTATGTTTCTCCGCAGTATACTATGAACATCTGTTAATTTTTCCCAAACAGAAGAGATGGAACAAAGAATTCTTTCCAGTGTTTGTTTTCTTTGTATCCTGATCAAGGCATAATAAGCAATTTGCTAGTTCATCTTTCAGTACTTTCTGAAATTCCTCCTACTCCATTATGAACATCATGAATATTGGCCTGAGTAACGTTTCGAATACCGATCGGATCGCAACAGCTCTACCTGTTAAAATGCTTACTATTTGAGTCATTCTTCCCTGTTATGTCTCGTTCCTACGGTCCTCATGGACAGTGGTTCTGAGTATACTTTATGCATGCTCTAAATATGATCGTACATTCGCTTCGCTGAGCTCATTTCCGCCCATATATATATATAGATATGAAGCGATGGTATGAAGTGCAGCGCAATTCAAATGTGGCGGAAAATTGTAGATGAATATTTACAGAAATTTGATGGAAGCTGTCTGTATTGCTTAATTCATAAATTCCCTTTTAAAGAACTGTTATTCCTATTATCCAGGAAACAAAATGACAGCGATTTTGTAAATTTCATATACTTCCCTACATTACATTCGTCCATCCGTTTACAATATTTGGGTGAGAAGTTGCTAGCCAAACTTGTTTATTAATATGGAAATTTTTTTTTTCAAAAAAGGTTTTTTAAGTTGTTTATATACGAATGATTTATAATTCTTCAAATGTTTTTTTTGCAGTCAGTAGAAGTAGGTGGGACTCTAGGAGTAGGTGGGAAGTCTAGACTTGAAACATGTACTTTATGTTGACGACGCTTACCTTGCTATTTTTCGGAAGTTCTTTGACCGCATTCTTCAAAATTCAATTCTCTATCTCCATCCATTCTATTAAATTTTGGAAAATTTCAAGAAATAAAAGCTGTTGTGATCGACAATCCTACAAAGTGGACTACTAGTTTTTCCATTCCATTCCATATGAAATGTAATCACTCTCACATATATTTTTTCAGTCTTGGTTGAGATTTGGCCACTCACAATAACTCGCGTATATTTGAAAGTTTCCATTATTTAAGGTATAGAATCCCTTGAAGAGAAATTGCTTGTTATCTCACCTGGAACAACGGACTCACTCGGAAACTGAAGTGTAGCGCTTTAGGATCGCAACTAATGCTGCCATCAGACATATCGTGGAAAACTGGGCGTTCATTTCCCAATATTTATCAGCACTCTACTAATTTCCATTAATGTACAGATACCCATCACTTACTGTGCTACGTCAAAAAACTTTTGCTTCCAGCTTATTCTGCTATCATAAATTATTATTATCAGTTTCACTGGGACAATTCATCATTTATGCTATATAGCCAACAAACCAGAAGATTTTCTCAAAGCTAAAGGTCAACATCGAATTGTGCCAAGTTTGGTCCGAGACATTTCTAATGAACTACTGCAAACGTCACCAGACTCATCTCCCCGTCATTCTCTTCCAAAGAATTCAACACATTGTCTACTGATAAATAGTTGTAATAATATATTCTGAGCAAATCATGTTTAATGTAGAACAGGCTAATTTAGATGATCTGTCGTAAATTTTGTAGTAATTTCGGATTATGATGTTGTAGCTTAGATGTAACTAAGAATTTCCTACCCATAATCTTGATTTCATGACGAAAACCATATTGCATTGATCATTTGGGAGACATTTGTAGAATTTCGAAATGGTATGTCCCTGATTTCTAATGTTGAAATTATAAAGATGGTAATTTTTCATCCGAATTCTCGTATATGGAGGCATCTGGTGAAAAGATGGCACAGGGATGATTCATTGACTTGGTATGGATGACGCACATATTTATGGCAGGTAATAGACGCTTGAAGCCAGACACACCAATCATGGAGAGCTGATCTGTTCTACTGAAGAGGGTGACAATGGCATGCATGTCCTTCGAGCGGTTACCGCTTTCGTCTTTCAAGCAATTCGATGCTCACACCCTTAGGAGAAAGGACGACAGAATCGGTGTGAGTGTCTCCTTCCGGGTGTCTCCTTCTACACTGCCATGATGTTTACTCATTGCTACCTCTTCCGCATCTCCTTTCGACAGCACCTGTTCAGACAGCCCTCTAGCCACCTTCAAGAATTTCGTCATTTCCGTTTTCCCCTTCCCTCTCCACCTATTAAATTATTGCGAGTGGGCGGCCGACCGGACAAGGTAGGATTTGTTATGTCTGGGAGGGGGTCAGCCGCTCTTTTTTCTGAAGGGTCGTCAAGTCGCCCTCGTCACAGTTGCCGTCTGCGGTCGTTGCTCGACTCCCAGATGCCTGTTGCTCCTCCTTTCATTTCGCCTGTTCCCTGTTTTTTATGAGTTCATTGTGGGAGGTGTGTCTGCCCGTTCATTGTCTGTCTGTCTGTTTGTCTGTCGTACTGGTTTATGGAAGAGAGATTCTTCTTAGTGCCACCCTCCTTGATGATGTTTGTCCGTTATTAACCATTCCGCGATTCTGTCGCCTGACCTCCGGTGCTCCATGGATACCACCACCTTACCCCACCACATCTCCTCCATTCATCTCTCCTCTGTCAATTCCTAGCTATCCTACAGTAACTCACTTCATGCATCTCCCCTGACCAATATTGGCATTATTTTAAACAAAGCGCAGTTATACGCGCATTTATCCCACTACCTTTGTCCATGTGAATGGATTGTTATGAACGCAGCTAAGGCCCTAACTGTCCTTTCCTCTGTAACCGTATGCTGCGAGAGTAAAATAATTCAGTTTTCCGAAGAACACATTTGTAGAGTACTAAGATAGTTCCAGTTTCACTCTCTCTATTCCTTATATCTCTTCAGCTAGTTGTATGCTTGATAGAAGACAAATTCGGTGGATCTTTTCTTTTGCTCTGACAACAGCAATCATTTTATAGTCAAAGTTTCAAATAAATGCCAAACTTAACTGAATGACAAGCTTGTTTCGGATATCGGAAATGTGACATGAACTTTTGAATGTACAAGAACAGTTAGCCATAGTCGAGAGGTATTCTGATAGAAATTAGGGCAAAGTTTGAATAAAAACAGTTCTGTAAGTCCTGAAAAAAAAAAAGAAACCGTAAAAACAAGGAGAAATGAATTGATTGCAAATTAGTTCAGAAATGGCATATTCATTCATAAACAAATTGATTAAGAACTGTATTTTAACGGTCTCTGCGAAAAGGGCGGAAAAAGGATTCTTTTCTGGGAGGTGGATAAGTTTTGGAGTTGAACCCATAGGGGCACTTCGTCTTTTCCATTTCTGTTTTAAATGCCCTTTAAAGTGCACTACATTACACATAAAAAGGGCGAAACTCATTTTGAATTTCAAAGTTGTCGACAGTCTGGGAGGGCCTATGACTGATTACTATTCTCCTGGTATTTCTCATTCTTATATCTTCCCTTGACCGTTTTGATTGAAACTTCGTGACCTTCGTCAGATCACAACCACCGGTACTTTGTTAATCATTATGGTGATTATTGCAGTACTATTATTAACTAATCTGCAATGGCATCATTAGCATCAACGTTATCCAAAATATTTGTACTTATCCTACTGTGCTCTACCAATCTACTACAGACGAAGTCGTTGAGCCGGAATACGGTAGTAGATGATGACGAATTGGATGTGTCCGATTTGATTGATAGTTTCCTGGAGCGTGCAAAACAGAACACCCGACACCACAGGACACATCGGTAGGCTAGCAAGGTTTTTCTCACTCTCTTTTGTCACCGCCTCTCTCTCCTTTCATCTCCTCTCCCGCGGCTTAACAAAAGTCCTGTTTTTCATCTCCGATCTCCTTTCATACCGTAATTCATGTTTTACATTTTACGTCTTGGTTATGATAGTCAGATCACTATGGAAACCTCTACTACACGAAACCTCTACTATACATCACTATGGAAACCTAACTTAAAATTTAAATTCAGGACATTTATAAAGAGAGCCTTATCTTTGAAACTTCAGGTCGGATTTGTTTGATCAAATTTCCAGGATGAGGGGAGGAAGGAACCCTGTTTTCATAGTTCGCTACCTATTATCGTCAAAGTGATTGCATGCGCTCACAATTGTAAAACATTTGAAGACTGCTACGTCGACATCGCACACAGTCGTCCATTCAGCAGCTCACGAGTTTCGATGTTCACGGACGAGAATATGTGAAATGCCGAAAAAGTTTGCTCGACGGAGGCTCTGTGGTTGGTTTTCCTGATTTTCACCCTTATAAGGGCATATTCTGTTCTGTATATTATAACAAATGAAATTCAGCAAAGATGCAAAACTTGTTAGCTGATAAATTGCAGATGAAACGATGTTACCGACCACCATCAGATGATATGCGCGTTGGGTGCTATGCGGTTTGGAACATGAAGAATGAAGAACTCGTACAAGATTGCTGGGTCCAACAAGCGGTAAGTTTGCTTCTACTTTTTTATTCTGCAATAGGCTTATCCCTCATGGAAAAAATGAATTCTAGGATTGAATGAGTGAGGCCTGATTCGACATCCAAACTAAATGACCGAAAGGAAGAGGCGGGAAGAGAAGTGTTCGATATTTCATTTAAAAAATTAGCAGGTTTTTTAAAAAAATAGATTCTTATCTAATTTTAAAGTTGTATAGCTTATCCCCTCATAGAAAAAAATTGGATTCTAGGATTGAATGAGTAAGGGAATTAGTGTTGGGACAACTGTGTTGGCTCTAAATTTATAATCAATGGAAGAGAAAAGGAAACATGGAAAACTGCTTCTGCCAATCTCAGCAAGTGATAATAAGTTACAGATATCCATGAATAACTGCGAACAACGCAGATGTGTCGCTGACAGGAGTACATTTTGTTGCTGTTATGGACATAACTGCAACAGTCGGTTTGAACTACAAGAAGAAACTTCGGAAGAAAACTCGTGAAATTTCATCTTGTACAGCCAAAGATTGATTCTTGTTTTATAATATAATTTTATGGCAAACAAATTTCAGAGCTTATGTTCGATATAATTCCAAAAATATACAAAATCACCTCTTTGAAAATATTAACATTCAGAAAATGGGGTCCAGTTGGATTTCAACTTTATTTTACTGAGGCTAAGACCTGATAAATTTTATTTCCATGCTCTGAGTTCACGAATTATTACCAGCTAAATTGGGAATTTTTTGAAATAAACAGATTTTTTTTGAATGAAATAAACCCAGAGATAGGAATAGATACATTTATAAATAGATCTCAACAGTATTTGTAGGACTTATAATTACCATTTTTAATATTTCTATCAACTTTTGACAAATTTATTACTAACCTTCGGAACAATACAGCTCGTGCAGATTTTTCCGGCTCTCGGCCCAATTCAAAAGTAGAGTCTTTCTAAGTCCTTGGTGTCAAAATTAATTTGGTCCTGGCCAATTTCTTTTGGGAATTAAATTCCCTCCTTCATCTTTATTAGTTTAAAGTATTTTGTTAATGTATTGAAGCCATATTGTTTGCAGATATAATTTTCATCAATTTATTAAAATTTGAGCAAATAATCTCATTGAGATAATTCTGAAAGTCTGGGATGAAAAGCCACTTCATAGCATAGGAAAATGAAAATATCTAGCTTGCCTATGTCAGTTATACTGCAGATAGTTTGGCTAATTATCGTGCGACATTCGTGCATGAATATTATATATTGCAGCGCTAGTGACATATTTATTTCTTGGTCTTGCCAGCGGTGTCCTTTTTCTTTTGTTCTCAATCCTGCAATGCTCATGTTTCATTTTTTAAAATATTTTAATCTATAGATTGTGTATCAAAAATTTGAGATTTCTCCTCTGAAATAATATAGTTCATAACACAGTTTCATGCATGGACTCGGTTTTGTTCGTCACGTTCACATTCAAAATTTCAAGTTCCATAAATCTATTAGAATTTCTAAAGGTAAATTTGAAGAGCTGATGGATGGATGAATGACGATCAGTACTTTTAAAACTTGATTTGATTCAGTTATGGAAGAAGCGTTATTGTTAACCAGTATCAAAGTGCATTACTTGATTCTTCCTCACATTTGCTTACATCTTACATATATTGTTGTTTTGTTAGCAGTTCATGTGTTCCTATTTACCTTTGTAGCATATGTATAAATAAATATAATCCACGCACATCTATCAAATGGATCCTTCACAATTCCTTCAAAGCTAACACTGGGAAGTTGGAAAATTAAATGGGAAATGCAGAGCAATATCTCATAACTTTTCAAATCAGCCAGGAATTTCAGTTTCTTCAACCAAATTCAGTATCTTATGCCAACTTTGCATAGTCTTCCTACTCCTTTCTTTCCATCCCCACTTCAATGATGCGTTTTTTTTTAACTCCTATCTTTCTACCTCCACATCATTAAAACACTCTTCCCACTCCTTTTTGACTTCGACAGTGTGGTCCTTCACTCCTTTCACCTTTACTTTAAATGACGTAATCTTCCCACTAAAACTTGTGAATTCTGCTGAGATCCCAACAAAAAATGACTAAGAATAAAAGGATCGGAAAATATCCATAGAATTCAGAATTTCTCAGCAAAATTCGTGTCATTATGTTTCGAAGCCTTTCAAAAACATAAGAAGATAGGAAGAATTAGTAAGGGATGAAATTGAATGGGTTGAGAATTACCTCACTACCTCTGCGAATTCTCGTAATCCCCTAAACATCAGTCATCTCCTACATCAGTTCAACAAACAAATTTTGTTAAAACAAATTTTTTCAAAAAATAAAATTAAAATATTTTACAAAAATAACATAAAAAATATTAAAAAAAAGATATCACAATAAATAGAGTTAAAAATTAAAATGTATAGCCGATTATTCTGGAACACTAATTAAACAAACAAAAAACTACCAGTGAACAAAAAATTACACATTAAATAAACTAAAAATAAGTAATACTATCTTAATACAACTAAAACCAAAATCAAACTTAATATCAGAAAAATAAAACATAACCTTATCAATACCAAAACCCTTAACATTAAAAAAAATTACCAAACCAACCACACCAGATATAACTCCAAAACACAAAAAATAAAAAACAATAAAGATTCAAGAAAAAAACAATAATAAACAAGTAAAGAAAAAAATAAAAACTCAGTACTCAATAACGCAAAGATTAAACGATCATACTTAAACAAAAAAAAAAATAACAAAGAAAAAAGAACAAAAATACCTAAAGAATAAACCTTTTGATTAAGAGTCAAAAATTCTAAATTTAAAATAATCCTTTTAAAAACATGGAACACCCTGAAAATATGAAATCCAAATATGCTTGATATCCAATAAGATCTCGAGCAATCTCAGAATATCCTGCTTTGATGTATTTTATTTAGCGAAGATGAGATTTTTCGATACTGCTAAACGGAAATATAGTTTCTGCAGTTCCGTCTTGAAATGATCGAGAATGACACACGCTTGGAGTAACTTCACGCAAGTTCCCTATTATAAATCCGACATCAAATTCTGCACTGTGAATTGTTCAACTGGACAATTAACGATCATAACTACATTTTTGGTTCGGTAAGGTTTTGATCGGTTTTGGTTGGAATACATGTAAGAGATTGGCATGCAACTGAATGATAAGAATGATATTCCTTATTCCTACCATTCGATAAGTCCCGAGATGGTTGGGGAAAAAAGATGCAGAGCGGACAGCGGGATAAGTAATACACTGTGAATAAGTACGTGCGGCGCTATATAAATTGCTAACATGGAATCACAAACTGAAATTACTGAAATTACATAGTGATAGATTCCCCCTCAAGCATTTAATTCCGAAAATTTCCAACGTTGAAGAATGGATTAGATGAGCGAGACAAGAGAGGAATAGGAAGTGCCAAACAGATAAATGATGAAATGAATATTACCGCCAGCTCGATATGAAGCTCAAAAATCACTCTGTACAGCTCTTCAATTTGGAAGGCAGGTTAAATCATCCATTCCCACCTCTTCATTAATTTCACTCTCTCGCTAATGGAAGCACACTTTCATCTTCCCTTCTGTCTGTTGCGACACGTGTAACATCACGCTTGCTGAGGAATGAAGTGACTTTGTAGTAATATAGGCACGATGTAACTCATATTCGTTGAATGAAGATTTGCAGTGCCGTTTTGGTGTAAGGAATAATTCTGAATAACGTAAATCCGAACAAAGCAATGTGTTTGGTAGGAATAAATGAATGGCACTGAAAAGAATTCTACTTGAATTTTTATGACTTCTCCGTTATGATATGAACGGATAAATCATATGGGTAATTACGAAAAGATCTCCATCCTTTTTCCGGAAAACAAATTCGTATGTACTGAGCTCAAAGTTTACTGTCAGAGTGCCATCCATCATGAGGTATTTCTTTTTGAAGCATCTCCATCATGCAAATATCCGCATGACTGGATGAGTCCCGTTTTTTTGAACCGATATATTCATCTTGCAAATCGTTCAGACTTACAAGACTTGATAGTCTTGTTAAAAAAATGTAAACCACAAGAGAACTACTTATAATAGCCTAGCGCTAAATGAAGGTTTAAAAAATGCAGAGATTTCACCGACATCACTCCAATTTCCACAAAATAAATCCGCTTGAACAAAACTAATTATGCATCTTAATAGCGGAGCAAGCAAGGTAAGATTGTATCTTCCAGGTGGATATGTCCGTCTGCTTTTAGATTCAAGGAATAGGAAAGAATATTTATTTATTTTTTTTCTAGATGGTTTTTCAGAGTGATTATAAAAAATATGAGGCAAGAAAGGGATATCCAGGTAAACTGAAAGCGGGGAAATATTAACAAGAAAGAAAATACTGAAGCAGATTGAAGCCACTGACCAAAAATGAGAACAGCTGAAGTTATCAGAATCAGAGTTTACCAACGATTCGCGGAAGCGTTTTGGTTCCATGAGAAAAATGTAAACTACTGTGTCGATCGTACCATGTTATACCATGGCTGTCAATTTATATGAGGAAGCTGGAAACTGATGTTGTATAACGATGACATATGAGAGTTCGTATATATACAGTGTCTCTTGTGTGCCTATTAAAATCCGTAAGTAGAAAATCGTAAGACAGTGGCGCAAACAAGCTGTGTTAGTCCTGTAAAGTATAACGTGCAGCTCACTTTGCACACAAAATACATTATATGTAAATTTATACACACCTATGTAACTTCCATTTCATATTAGTTTCTTAACGGTGACATCGCCCGACACCTTCACTTTGCTTCATTTTCATTGAAAAGCCTACATGAAACGAAATTACCTTCCTTGTTTTTGGTCTTGCTAATTATTTCCTGTTATCAAACTTCTAAAAGGAAGAAAGGAAAGAAGAAGCCGGTCACGTTATTTAGCATAATTCATTTTCAGTAATAGCGTGTCATAATTCAAAGGTTTATTTATATAACTGTTTAAAAGTAATTGTCTTTGAAAAGCTTACTTTAGATATTTAATTTGCGTAATTAGTTGCATTCATGTTCATGTAAAGAGATTTTAGGAAACCCTTTAAAAGATTTATCCATCCGTGATGGCAGACTGTCATATATATCACAAATCTTATTGTTGTACTTTTCTAATTACACTAAATAACATAATCTTTAGGAATCAAAAAAAGGGAGATAGTGTATTGTTAAATGTGGGATACGCCGATGACAAGAGATAGGACAGGTATTTGAAGTGGGTGGGGTGCGGGAGGACGCACAGAATTGAGCAATCCATTTAAATTAATAATGTTGTTTACCAAAAAGTTTTGTCTAGAAATGAAACATACGATCAGTTTGCTGAAACAGATTATCCTCGTCAATGTACTAAAGAGTACACTAATTAATCACCGCACATTTTCTTTTCTCCTTTTCCGTCCAATCTGCTGTCCTTCATCGCCACTCTAATATTGTGCAAAGCACATATGACGATTGTCAACTTCATTCAGAAAGAAGGGAAAGGAAAAAAGATGCTTCGATTATTTTCCGTATTTTCCGCCAATGACTGCTAACGATGTATATGAACTTAATAGTGCTGAAGAAAAATTTAAAAAGCCAGTTCTGTCAAGTGAGCTGAACAAACTTAAGAAATTTAGTTCTTTCCAAATATGTGACAAGAAGCAAAGAGAAAGTTCCTGGCAAAGAAGTACATCAGAGTAAGGCCTATCAGACTGCACTCTTCTCAGCATAGAACTACAAACTGCCAGCGAATTATCTATGGAACAGTCAATTTTGAAATAAAGCCAAAAAGTAAACGAAGAAAACATTCTTACATAGCAACCATTAGCTGAATTATTTCACTAATTTCTGTCTTGTTTCTCAGCAGTATCTTTCCTACCACGCAATCAATCTCACTTTGTGAAGAAAAAGACTATCCGGGACCTAGAAACGCACACCACTCGATAATGAAATGGGGATAAGAGATATCAAAGCATATCACTTTCCATCAAAAGGTAGTCTATATCACCAATACGGTGCAGACTGTTGAACTTGAGATAAACTGAAATCAGTAAATAAATATGTCAAATCGATTAACAAATAGAAATTGAATGTGACGAGGTCAATTTATTTCAGTTCATTTCTAGAAATAACGGGCGGACACAAACGAGAAGAAATTACCACATATTTCCCCACTAAAGGTATTCATGTGTAATGGAGCGCCTTTGACTACCTGAATTTGTTTATATGTTAAAATGAAGGTAAATCCTATTATGGGAATCTATAATCATGTGTATACAAATATATAAGAAAAATTTGTATTTGAAAGGAATTTATATGATAAGATCGCAAGCGATAAACTGCATCTTTTTGTGAATTTTAATTCGACATAAGCATTAAAATAATCAGTGCTCATTTGGGAAGATATCAATAAACTAAAGTCGCAATTTTCCAAAGAACTCACAATTCAATGACATCGCTAAAACTTACTTGGATTCTACCTCGTCAGTGACCAATATGCCAGGAAATGAACTTCAAATAATTTTTTTATTTAGTGTAACTTAAACAATCACTATACATTTGGATTACCATAAGTCCATCAATAATTCTACCAAAAGCATTTCTCAGCCAAATCCAAAAAGCGTAACATACCAGGATTAATAAACAAACCGACATTTTACATTTCCAGCATTCAGTGTAACAAATTCGACAAGCATATATTTGCAAGTTCTATGCGCTTGTTTCTAGGAAACCCTGCAATATTTCAATAACCCATCCACTAATGGTCTGAAATAAATTATTCGTGTGCAACCTTTAGCAACAAGAAAAAGTAGTTTCAAATTCAGGAAATACTTGTAAATCGAGGAAATACTTGTAAATAGATGGAATTATTCTTTTTCTCCAATTACAGATGTATTTAAGGTTATTGCATCATAAGTAAAAGTTTACAATAAAAGAATGGCTAAACAAGGCACTGCATTTCTTACGAATCACAATATTTAACATTCTGAACATTTGTTATGAACTGGATAACAAATTATTGGATTTCTGTTCTACATTCAGTGCTATAAACTTTCCTAAAAGCTCTTACATCATGTTGGATAGAAAGTAAATTTTAGCTTTTATAAGTTTTTAAAGACACTAAAATGCACTTTTTAGGTTAACAATGAATGTAAATATTATACTTCGAGCCCTTTTTCGCAATGGCTTCTTTCCTGAGTGCTTGAATATTTGTCGGAAAATACGCAAATACAATGCTAACATGAAGTAAGTCGAGAATTAAGGAAAAAAGGTTTTTAAACGCTCCAACATGCTTAAAATATGAAATATAGAAATCTTAAAAACATTTTCCTACTATAATAGGCTATTTAAATTTAACTTGCATAAACAATGCATTTCTTTCAATTTCAAATAATTTCGAGTCTACTTTCTCACAACCAGCACCACCTCTTAATGACTTGCTAACGATTTCAGCTTCAATGAAAGCACAATAACAATCGAAAATGGCGCAGTTATGCTACTTATCTATTTCATATTCTATTTTACCTGAAAACGTAAGTAATGTACAAGTAATGAGTAAAAGGTAGCAAAAACATATAACTTTTGGAAAGTAAAAGAGTAATGTGAGAAATTTCTAAAACTTTGAACAACTTCAAGTAACTTCGATAATTTTGGAAGTAAAACATATCCAAGGTCCGTCCATGGCAAGAACTAACCATAAAAAGAAATTGCAACTGCAAACAAAGATTCATCCATGCGTTTGAGAACAATATAATAATACAAAATGTAATGGAAAATTAAGAAGGCTGACCTTGATTGTCTGAAGAATACTCATTTGATACAGGAACACGCCGATCCTAAATTACAAAATCTTCATCTTCAGGGGAAGCAAATAATGCTATTACTACAAGATTGAAAATTCATAGCTTGTCCTATTATCACTCCATTCAAAACAAATTAGCTACTGACTAAGTGGATTCGTTAACCGACGTAGCTTTTTTTTAATGAAAATTACTGCTACGAAAATGGTGAAAATTTGTGGTGAAAACAGCGACAGTAGCTTTCGTGGAACCATCCACAATGTAAACAGACTATATCCAGAACTGTCTAATCTACTGATCTGTTTTCCAATAAAAATTGCTGCTTTTTCAGCATTGAACTGATAAGAGAGTAATTAAATTTCCCTCATGGAAAAAACTTGAAAGTAATAGCATGCTTCGTACCACAAATATTATACATTCATTAAATGTACACTACTTCTTATATATCATACAGTGTCATATTCATATATTAATTTAAACTAAAGATGAAGTACGATCTGAATTGTTTGGAGATTTATGCACCAAGCTATCTATTACTATCTCAGGTTCCTTTGATCGAAAGACATCTCATGAAAACCGCTAAACATATATTCTTCAACAAGTCCTCAAAGTCTCATGAAAAGAAAATTCCAGTTGAATTGAAATTAGTTTATATCAGCAGATCGACGAAAACCGCACCAGAACCACTGTATCATTGCTATCGAAACAACAATTATACATTAAGTCTATATCAACAAATTTATCGTCTCTTCACACTGTTGATCATGACTTAGCGACATGCAGTTTTACCACACATTGTTTTGACAACGTCTTACCAATGATACCATAACCATGAATCCACTATCATCACCGCACATGGCTGCAAACAGGAAACATTCTAATAACAATAAACACCATTTAGCAGATGATAAAAACGACACAGTGACTTCGAGCACAGAACTATTCACGTTTATGAACGCTTAATGTTCGGTCTTCAGTCCATAACACAGAAAATAATAGAGCCAACTCTAACTACAAATCAAATACAGGCTTAATCCTTTCAAATGTACATACAAGATTTTCATAATTATAACCACAAATTGAATAGAGGCTTAATCATTTTAAACGTATAACAAGATTTTCACAATTCTAACTATAAATTAAATAAAGGCATAACCCTTTTAAACGCATATACAAGATTTCCAGAAGTTATACCTGACAAAATGAAAACTATCATTAATAATGGAAATAGTTGATGTAATCATGCTACAGGCATTTATCATATCACCATGTCTTTTTATGAAGCACTTTTACACCCTCCGAAAACGTAAAATGAATGAAAATTCTACTTTTCTGGATTTTACTTTTCTTACTGAAATATACTACACACACGAATCACCAAGATTATCCAGTTAATCCATCAGCCATGTATCACCAACGTATCCCGAAAATGCCAACTACTGCATTTCCATATGATTAAATTCATGCATTAATCCGAGTTCATGTAGAGTTCACATATTCTTGATGCTCTGTTTTTGCCCCCAAAACTTTATCGACTTATCTGAAGCTGTCCACTGCCAGTTGGTATTATCCGATCAACAGATTTTTATACCGCGGCATTTTCAGAAACACCCACATATGTCCGAGTGATGTCTATAAGAAAGAAAAACAAAACTTAACTGGCCTTTAAGAAGGCGGTGATAAAGATGGAAGTTGAAACTATTATATAATAAAAGTAAGCCAAGACGAAGGCAACTAGCACAATATGGAAGTGCTTTACTAAAGGAAACAATGAATGCTGAACAAAGGTGTTCTTGCTTATTGTATTTCTTTGACCATTTGAAATCGAAACTCAACTCATCCTAACAAAAGTTCATATTTGATAACAGAGATAATGGGAAAATTATAAATGTACAGTTATGTCAAATAAATGGACGTGACAGCATTTGGACTCGTGTAATCTCAGCCAATGCCTTCTGTATCTTTTTTATCAGTTCTTCACCATCAGTAACTGTTTGTTCAAGTTCACGAGCTGCCTATAACTGATTGCGATAAGTTGCTGTTTGTAGCAAATCTCACAACCACCTCCAAAACGAAAGCAAATAGAAAAAAGGAATGGAAAAAAAATTTTATTTACCAAAATAATGCACATGGCCAAAACCGTTTTTCCTGAACCAATAATTTCAGCAGATGTATAACTCATCCCCTGTCCACCACTTATAAGAGTGAGCCTTAATAAGTCGAAAATATCAGCAGATTGACAAAAACTTACTCGATGCCTCTGTTCGTCCATGTTCAATAAAGATGAGTCAATTTCTGAATTACTTGCTGCCGGTTCATCTATTGGCAAAGAATCAATCAAAATCTCAATATCTTTAGCTGTATGCGCAATTGTTGCAGCGAAAAGACCACAATTCTCTTCGTCCTCTAATGCCTGAATAAGATAATTTAGTAGAGAACACATCTGAAAAAATCGAAGGAAACTACTAAAATTTCAAAGGGATAGACTAAAAAGTGAATTAAAAACCTTGATATCGAATTTAAAGTGTTAAATGTATGGATCCCTTGGTATCAGTAATGCAATACGATAGCAGACGAGATGGAATATTCATAACTTAGAGCAACTGCTAACGCAAAACTCAACGGAATGTACTTTTGATGTTCCATTAAAATCACATGATGGTGCTGTAAGTCGTAAAACTCCAATTGAGTTGCACATCAAGTTGGCCAGTTCGTTGACCAAATCTTGCAGTTGTGTTAAACGGTCCGCCATTGCCTGGGATCCTGATTTCTGCTAAAAACCACATTAAGTTCACGGTATTGTCATGTAAAGTGTGACAACTAAATTGATAAAGCTGTGTGGATAAACACGAAATAGGTTATGCAAAAGTTGAAAACTAACATTTTATGAATATATTTCTAGGCACTCCTCAAAAAACAAAAACAAGAGACAAAAACTTGTTGTTCAAGTCTTCAATTTAATCTTCATTACTAATAATGCTTGTAATTATAAAATTTGGTAGTATATTGGTATTCACAAAATATCTCGAAGTGTGCACGTGTATGTATATAAAAATAAAACATAAGAATTTCAATGGATAAAAAGAAATACAATGTTTTACCAAATCACTTTCAATCCATGAATTTAATCCGAAACTCCCGGAAACCTTTTTTTGTCAATGAAAAAAAGGTTTCTTGGAGGGAGTTATTAGTTTGAAACGACTAGCATTCCGATACAGAATCCCATAGTACATAAAAACAGAAACGAATACCAAAACGTCAAAGGAATCGATGTAAATAAAAATACAATGAAAAAATATAACAAGTTTTCAAAATTAATCAATATTTATATTTCGTCGAATAATCTTTCGGAGACACGACAAGACCACGGCCTTTACGAGCGCCTCTGTAAACCGTTTCTAAAATATCGATTAGTTCTTGTCCATCGGTGATGGGCCAGTTGATTTTGTTGTTATTACCAGTGCCTAAAACCAATAATTTTCGGCTGAAATAAAAGTAAATCAATTACAAATCACTTACTTTTGGCAATGATACTCCCATACACCTGGACGAATCCACTGCCTTTGAAGAAACCTCATGACTAAGTTGCTGTCTTGATGAATGATATGAGCAGTGGTTCCCAACCGTTGGTCCGTAAGAACTAAAATATGGTCCGCAAAGAGAGCGGTGTTGTGAATAAAAAAGAGGCGGTCCTTATCAATGTTTGAAAACTAATACGTTAAAGGTTTTGATCCAAGCTTATTTTCAAAGCAATGAAATTTATTATTTTCGAATCTTGTGGTCGCTACAAATAAAGAGCTAAAGCGATCCCTGGTCAAAAAAAGTTGGAAACCACTGTTTAAAGATATCCAGTCAAATAGCTGATTTGCTAAGTATTTAAAAAGAAATCGGTATATCAAGAAGTACTAAAATCAAACATTAATCGATGTACTGATAGTTGCAGTATACATTAAAAAATGGCAGTATGCCATCCCTAATTCATCGCGTATTTATGAATAATGAAGCCCACCTAAATCAACCATAATATGTTTGTTGCGAAAAAAGAACATCACAGTGCATGGGTCGTATAATTCATACATTTTGTTGAAATCAGGCACCTCCGTCGTATCTACCAAATATATTACAGCAAAATTTTTCACCTTGTTCGCAATTTTATACAAAGTCTACAAATAAAGTTATGCAAACAACACTACAAAAATTGGATTTACTGAAAATTGGAAATAATGATACCGTAGTACTGTTACAAACAGATCTTCCGTCCATGCATTATGGACTTACGTGGCGGTGCATATTTTCAGGCAAAAGATGAATTTAAATCAATACTGAAATTATAAACCTACATATCACTATTTACGACTTTGAGATACGCAACTATAGATTCCAATTACTGCACCGCAAAGTTTAATACGATAAAAAGCATGCAAAGAAATAAAGGCTGACTTCATCCATTCGCATACAACTTGGATCCCAGTCATGACCAAATCGAATAAGTACGACGCGATCTTCCTCAGCTAATATTGCCTGATCCACTTGCCAGCCATTACTTAAATGAGGTAGCATATACGACATCTTGACCACTTGTTGAGCTTTTGCTCGAGATTATGTTTTAGCACAAGAACTTCAACAAAGTGCTCTGAAAGTAAATCTTGTTCAATCACCCCATACTATTCATTTCCAAATACCGTAGACCCTACTGACTTGCTCCACTTAACGAAACCTAACCTTTTATTAAACGTAAATCAAAATCACCTCAACTCCACGCCCACCATTAATTAAACTGCATCTTGTTTCACGAAATCCTTAACGGCCGAGCCATATTTTTCCGTAACTTGTGAATTATTCGTAGGAGGAACAATTCTAGAAATCGATTGTTTTTGTTTGTTCTTTACTGATATTTATGAAGCTTTTGGTGATTTATCTCTCGAAAGGAAGTGGGGGATGTTTGCAATAGGAACATAATTAAAGAGAATAACATAGTCTTAAGGAGTGAGGTTATTCCTCTGTTCTCATAGACTTGTATAAATTTGTAAAAACTTTTCCACGGATTTGTATAACTTAGGGTTCCATCAACAGCATCCGAAGAGCAGCCTTATTAAAGTGTTTATTGAATTCTCCAAAAGACTGTCCTTTGAAACGGAGGTCCTTATAAGGGAGAAAGTGATGTTTTACTACAAAGGACACTTATTCAGATTTTTATTTTTGCTTCCACAACAATCCAAATAATACTAAGCTAAACGATGTAGTTTACTCGCAGTACTTCAGATTCCTAATATTGGTATTCTTCAATACGTGTTGTGTCTACAAAATGTTGTATTACTTAGATTAAATGAAATTCTTGGGTTTTTAAATGGGAATCCGGAGGTTGTGCGGACACTGAGAACTGCATCGGCATAGCTCTTCGAAGTTTATCTTTTTCTGAACATCATTTCATCAACTGGAATCAAATTAACTGGTGTTATGCAATTAAACTTATTCACTGGTCGAGCAAATAGGATGTTACAGTCATGTGGGAATGTATTTTATTGCGTTTGCATTTTACTCTTATATAATACCTCACTTTCGATTATTTATGTGATAATTATCTATCAGTGAGTTTCAAATCCAATAATGAAGATTTATTTAGATAGTGTATGGTAACGACTTAAGGATTTCCCTATGTGTTGATCAAGAATTCTAGACTTCCTGTCATTGAAATATATCTTTAGTGAAATATGGTTGATATAAGTACTGCTGAAGGTAATATATAATATTATGTAGTAATTTTTCCGGTTGTTGCAGTCTCATTTTATTTTTTGTTTTCCATTTGTTTTTGAATAAGAAATCACTTGAACATAAAGAAGCAGAAGGGAGCAAAATTGTTGAATAAAATCTCACAATTTATTGGAAGCATTGATTTAATTCATTTTTATTATTTAAAGAGATTTTCGGATCACTGAATTCTCCGAAGTTTACTATTTTTTTCTTGTATTGCGTTAAAATGCAAATGAAGAATTGCAGGTGGAAAGATGTCATCGCGATATTATATTGTGAGACCTGAGGAAGTTATTTCATGGGATGAAAGATTGTCGAAGCTACATGGTCTAACCTATGACCAGCTCTTACAACTGATCTCACCAAACGAAGTAGCTGTTGAATTTGCTGCACGATATAGCTTAATTTCAAATTCCATGAACTGTAAGCGTTGTGGACAAATGATGCTTCTATGGAGCAGAAACGGACTGGATGGTTTACAGGTCAGGCAAAAAGTAGAATCCCACTAGACCAATATAAATTTTAATAAAATATTCGATACTATTCCTGCCGTAAATATGGTTTTAAATTTTTTCAAATCAGATTCTTGTTTTTAAATTTTTTCAAATTAGATTCTTGTGAAATCCCTTGTTTATTCCTGAAAGTTGTTTTTATGAATATGCTGTAGTAAATATCGTACAAAAACAAACGACTCCGTCACTTTACATCTGACTGGTATCACCAAATGGGACATTAGATACTAACGGCTCGGTCTTCTTTTAAATTATTGCCTTAAATTCTGTCACTGAGGTTGACAATCAATACTATACTCTCTAGTGATTTAAAATCATGTGAAATTACTGTAGTTAAAGTTGTGCAAAAAGCTGCTTAGGGAGTGAGTTTAATAAGAACGTAGCAGGTAATAGAATATACAATTTTCCGAATGTTTCCATAAACTGGCTAGCTTTATACCATATTTCATTACCAAATTCATATTACTTTTTTTTTCATGAAGTATAAAGTAAAGAGTACTATTCAAGTTCCATACCTCTGTTATTTTCAGACAGCTGAAAAATTTTCTTTTCACGTTGATAAATATTTTTGCGTTGTAATTTGATAAGGAGTAGTTAAAGTGTTTCTCAAGATTGTATTTTCATATTTATTTCTTAATTATTTTGCACATTTCCGGTATCAATATTGATACAAAATTAGGATTGTAGTGTTGATTTTTTTACTTCCCTTTTAATTTATTCTGATATATATCTTAATTTAAAAAAAAGAAAAATTAGGATTGTGATGTTGATTTTTTTACTTCCCTTTTAATTTATTCTGATATATATATATATATATATATCTCTTAATTTATCAAGTTACAGTGGCGGTGTATGCATGTGGTCACAAAGCAAGAACGAAGAAATGGCAGAAAACGAAATTACTGTTCATCACTGTCCATCCGACATGGAAGTATATTCCACGGACATCATCTGTCAATCGCAGATATTATTGAATTTATGTATTTATGGGCACAGAACTATAAATTGCATGAAATCCGTCTTCACACTCATTTCAGCAGCGAAATGTCTGTTGCATGGGCAGATTATATGCGACAAATTGCGTCCGGTTTTGTTGAAGCAAGTCAAACGCCAATTGGTGGTCCAGGTAAGCCTACTAAAGTTTTTTTACTTGATTTGTAAATGTTTAAATGAATGTGCCACTTTTTTGAGCAGCAGTGCAATGTCTAATTGTGGGTGCTATTTAACTCTATGATTGTAATTTTGCGATTGCTTACTTTTTCATTAATTGAAATAATAAATAGATTCCCAGTTATGGTATATTGAAACAATAACTGGATCACTTGTATGTATCTCCCTATTTTCTAGAATATTTTAGGTATTGTGGTGGAAATTGGACGACTGATTTTGTACAAAACAAGAATTGGTGAACAGCATCCGTATTTGATTGGTATGGTAGAACGTGAAACGGAAAACTGCATAATTATTGCAATTGAAGATTATACGACAGAACGCCTAAAAGAGAAAGTATTGCAGTGGATTCTGCGTGACACAGTATTGATTTCTGATGAAGGAACTTACATCGACGGACTAAATCAACTTGATTATCCTATTTTTATTACGGAAACTTATGTGGAGAGGTTTGAATTAGTCAATGGGCAAAAGCTTAGCGTCAATAATTTCTTACTGCAGAATATTTGTAACGAAGCAAAAGCAAAATTTCTTGCAATGAATGGAACCTGTAGGGCACATTTTGAAGGTTACATCAGAGAATTTCTATTTCGCAGAACGTTTCGAAACGGAGATGAATTTGCAGGCATCATTTTATGGGCTCCATTGTTACATGTTCCTTAGTATCTGCTGATTTCGTTAAATTGACCAGAAATAACAAAAACTAAACATTCTCTTCAAAATTTGAAAACGTCGAAATGAAAGCTTCTCTATTATATGACTGATCCTGAATTGCTAATTTCAAAACGAACGACAATGTTTTTTTAGATTACGTATCTTCTTTTCTTTCGCAACCTGTTTAGTTAGTACTTCAAATACAGTGAACTTAGTTATTGAGCGATAGTGTTTCCCTTGGAATTACCTTTTAGAATTGAAAGCTTAGTGATAAATTGAACTTTACGTTCTGTAGATTGCATACGTTGTACTGACTCTATTGTATTTCTTTTCATTGCAATTCATTTTGAGCTATGCTAAATCCTCTTTCAAGAAAATTTAGGATGGTTCGGTTCTTGCGTAGCTCCCTTTGCGTTTAACATGCCTTTTTTTCAAATGCTAATTTGTGAAGAGAATAATTTTAAGCTGCTGTTGGTATTGATTTACAGGGTTCATACTTTAATGAAAAGCATGGAACTTTTTAACTTCATTTGAAGCCAAGAAATATTTGGTAACATAAATCTAAGGGTTTGTTTCTAATAAATGGATTGAATGTTTTTAGGATATACTTGAAGTGTTACTTCTTTATACGCTTTTTTGTCTTATATCTTGACGCAAATTTCGACTCTTTGCATTCGATAATCTCGAGTTCCTCAACGGTAACTACCTATTGTATGAGTATTTTCCTCTAGAAGATTACTGAGCAGTTGCTTGTGCAAAAATTGTTCCTCTGTTCTTTCAAGATGTTTAATGACGAAAACATATATTACCAGTCAGAAATCTTAGTGAATTTAATTTCCGCTCAGGCTGTTCAACCCCGTCAGGTGATTTAATATCCCAGCGCATGACTACGCAGTAGACGCGAGTTCTAGATAGTGTTTATGCTCGTGAACTGAGAAATCAGTGCTGTTAAATATCTTAATGATTTGTAATATCAATACCGTCGAATATTTCGAGTATTGTACATACAATGGTCCTACGTGCTGCAAATCTATATCTTAACGTGAAACTTATAGGCAAACATTGATTCGACTGTTCTACATAACTTCAATACTTGATATCAATTTCATGGTTCGATAAGGATAGGAACGGACGTAGGACCACGAAAATTCATTTTTTTGCACTGCTTAGTAATAACGCGCTGATAAGTTATGCTTATTGTGAATGAATACCTAATATATAGCGCTGAAACAATAATAAAACAAAAAATAAAACAAGTAATTTTATTTCCAAAAAATTAATTTTCAAAAAGTGATGCATACATAAGAAATAACAAATAAAAGTAACAACGGCCTATTTAACATCGTTCGAGTTTATAAGTTAAAATAATGCTAGTTAGATATTTGTATAGCATTAATGATGCAGCTGAATTTATGAATGCAGCTGAAATTGACAATATGCGCAAGGTGCATTCGATATTATGTTTTTGTCAAGAACAGTAAAACATCGACACGCATTGCATCACTCGCGCTCGTGAGAACAAAGCAGCACTCTAGGCTAACATTACTCAAAGTAAAGCTGTTTAAACTAATCTCTGCTAGGTTAAGGTTTTTTTTTTTAAATAACATTAGCAGTAAGATCCACTTCTTACAAAGAACAAGTTTTTTAAATTTTAAGAAAATTTCGTAATGCATAAATATGCCACTGAAAGAGAGAGAAATAAGTGTGAAGCATGTCACCGTTTTGATAACTCACGATAAAAAGAAACTGCAATTTGGGAAGAGGTGAGAGGTTTTCCTACAGTTCAGTTTTTTTCGGCTTTTCTTCCTCATCCAAATCAATATCTGAAACATCGATATCTTCTTCAACAGGCATCTCGCCATCCTTGCCATTCCATGGTTCAACAAGCAAGATCTTCGGGAGTTCTGCACCTTTCACCGGTGCCGTTTGACCTTTACCATAAGAAAGATCCCTTAAAAATTCTTGAATTCCGAAGACACCAAATGAACCCTGAAAGTCTAGAATTATTCAGTTCTAATTCAATAAGACTCATCTTCGCATAACTTTCACATGATGCTAGTCAATAAGTGATTTTCAAAATAACCTTGCTACAGACGTGGTAAATCAGGAAATTATAACTCATGACGGAATATCGTACTCGGAAGAACCAAAGACAAACTTTTAACATCGAAAATTTCATTTTACGATAGCTCAGCGCTGCCAAAGCCGGATAACCGAAACCACCCATGCCAAATGCTTCCTCCAGTTCAGTTTGTTTACCTGCCTCTGTCCATAGCCAACCCCATATATTTCGTTTGAATTTTTTTGCCGATTCTTTCAAAACCTAAAGTAAAATAAGCACATTGGTAATATAAATACAAGAACAACAAAAACATTTTTAAAACTTTTCGAATATTCCCGCCTAAAAAATATAGTACCTCTAAGTAATCGTTTCGACAGCTACTTTGGCAATCAAGAATATGCGGCAGCACAGCAATTATACAAAGCTGCTTTTCTTTGCAAGCGTTATCGACAACTTCTTGTGAAACTGCTTCCATAACTTCTGGTTCTGGCATATTTTCAGCTACCTGGGAAATAAAAAAAATAATGTCCTCGATTATTTTCTTTCACTGGCCGAATAGACGACACTTTACCGCAATCTTTATTTGAATTCTAAAGTTTAGATTAATTTGAAGATTAAACACTCCAACAGTACCCAGAATACATGTATATATAATCCATGAAAGCAAAACGCTTACTTTGTTAAGTGCATACTGGACAATATCATCGCTGGTTCGTCCACCAACGTAATCTTCGGCGTCACTAGCGCTTGAACCCGGTGCGAAAAATTTGATCGTTGGAAAACCTTTGATACCAAAACGCGATGCCATCGCTTGATGCACCGTTGCATCCAAAGCACCAACCTGAATATGCAGTGATTTCGTGAAAATCATTTCATGAAAATGGTACAAAAACAATAACATCTGATAACAGTTAGCTTAAAGATGGCTTTTTTGAAAATCATAACCATAAGTACATAGGTGAGCGTGCCAATTTTAGTAAATAGCATTTGTGTTATGATAAAAGAGCACATGATGAAAGAAAAACAACTTATACCTTTACTTTACCTGCCAATTCCGAAGCAGCCATTTCCCAATGTGGTTTCAAAGCTTTACAATGACCACACCAAGGTGCAAAGAATTCCACAATCCAAATATCCTTACTGTGAAGCACCAATTCCTCAAAATTGCTGTCGGTCAATTCAATCACATGTTTACCACTGCCTTTCTTATCATTATAACTACTCGACTTGCTTGAATCGCTAACACCCAGTTTCGCATTTACTGTTTTCCGAAGCTCATTTATTAGTGATTCTGCCATCGCCTGTGCCGTTCGAGGACCTTTAATAATTTTATTTCTGCGATTTTTAAATGGTTTCTTTCCATATATATTTGAAAATGTCAAGAGTGAAACAAGCATTGTGATGAGAATGATTAGTTCCATCGTTTTGAATGAACGAGTAAGTCTCAAAGATTCGATAAAAAAAATGGAAGGACAAATAAAGGAAATTATCTACATTATGAACAAAAAATGCGTCAGACCAAAAAATAATCGAGATATAAAAGAAAACTAGCCTTGGTAATCCATTGGAACCTTTTTATTAGCACCAAATATTTTAATTGTAGGGAAGCCTTGTACATTATAGGGAGCACCCACTGACTGATGTTGAGTCATGTCCACCGCTCCAACTTTGAAAATACCTTTCAAGGCATTTGCCAGCTTCATATATTCGGGAACTAATTTCTGGCAGTGACCACACCTGCAAAAAAACTGTATTTCAAGTTGTCCCCAAAAATAAAATATGTGATAGGTGTACTAAAAAATAAGAAAATATGTGGAAAGTATGCCAAATAATAGCTGATAGCTTACCACGGCGCAAAAAATTCAACAATCCATATTTCATCGCTTTTCAACACTTTGTTATTGAAATTCGATTCTGTTAATTGGATTATATCATGATTACCGTCATAGAGTGCATGCGATAATCCAACCAAAACTACAACGTCAATTATGAATGGTAAAGATTATCAGCAAGTATTCAATGAAAAATAACCTCGCCTTTTAAACCAGTTCATCATCAATGTCGATTATACTCTGATGAGTCTTGGATTTCGAGGTGCTAAACTTTAATTAATACTTCGTAGTAATTTGATGCATAGGGCATACGAAATGTTATTTTCCTTCCCAATTTTAAATAAGAAAAGGAGTCGGAAATATCGTAATTAGGTAAAAATAAGTAGTACTTTGAATCTTGGATACACTAAAATTGCCTTTAATTAAGTTTCGCCAGCAGTTAAAACAAAACTCAATGAATCAATATAATCCAAGTGAACATTTATATTCCGAACCACATACAATATTATATTTCCCTCTCTCTTCCTTTTCTTTAGTATTAGTTAATTTTTCTACTTGTTCTTCTGATAAGTGTTGCTACTCTTCTAATTTCTTGAAAGAAAATATTGAGATTCTGCTGAATTATCTCAAAAATAATTGATCGAGGGGGGGAAAAGCAGTTCCGGGTGGGAAGAGATGGTACAAATAATTCATGTGGAGAAATTAAAGAGAAGTATTAAATGAAGATGCTACTCATATCATATATCACATCACGATCCATTCCTTCCCCTATATAATATACAATTGGTAGTTATGTTATAAATAGGAAAAATTACTTGTTAAGACAAATGACTTCATTGCCATGAACTCGATCTATTTTGACAGTTTCCTTCTTCTTCACCAAAGAGAAAGAGAGAGAAATGAAGATGGCTATCGTGCGCAGTGTGTGGGTAGTTTGATTTGTTGTCGTTATTTCTGAAGTGGACGAAATGCAACGTCACACTAACGGTTGGCTGGGTCTCGCAGCGAACTGGTTTTCAAATTCACAGTTGCTAGGAGAAAATAAATTTGTAAATTAGGAGTATATTCTTCGTCTTCTTTTTAAACTGTGCGTAGAAAAGAAAAAGAGAAGGGAGAGATATATGCAGAGGGTTCTAACTAACGAGACTAGAAGCATCTGACATATGGATTCCACGCTCGTCACCACCAATTACCGAATAAGCCAGCATTGTAACATTCGTACCCAAACATTTTCTTGATGCGTGGTATATTGGGGTTCTTGCCAACACTTTGAGTTTCACTTTGGGTTGATAATATGTCCACAAGTCTTTGTTTCGAACGGAGGACTTACGGCGAGATCAAGGGTTACATGGAACACGCTTAGTCACAGTCAGTTTTGGACCCTATAAGTGAACGTCCAGCTATGCTAGTGTTGTGGGTACCGTCAACGATGGGATCACAATTTCAGAACGAGACATCTGACTATCCGCATGAAGCTATCCGCATTCGAATTTCGAATTTTCATGTTGCTTGGAGGGAGTGTGGATGTTGGCACGGAGACGGGTAACTTCTTATGCTCTTCGCAAATCCAGTAGAAAGCATTATCTGTCTCTTTGTCTATAGGACTTCAGTAATCACACTGCATGACCTTATAACTTTCATTTTAATTTTACTCTGAGTTTCTCGTATGTAACTCACAGCTGAACCTCCCTAAGCTTATAATAATCGCAGATGGGACGATTCCTTATCTGATCTATTGCGGGTAGTGTTGTAGTATTTCGGGCAACTCTTTGTCCTACATGGAGATGGAATTTAGTCGTTTATAAACAATCTGAAATTGCTCTATAATTGCGCTTCAGCGACTCGAGCAAATGTTAGATTTTGTCGATAAGTCAGAGTGGGACACTGTTGTGATTCTCTATGGTGATGATATTCGATGACTTTTGCATGGACTGAGAAGATACCGCTACGAAAAGAGCGTTTTTTCATGTCGTTCTAAAAGCGCTTTTCTCGTTGATATTTATTGCTGGGTCGCGATTTATTTGAAAAGCTGGTAAGATGGCGAAGGTGATAACCGATGATCAATATATGGATGCTATCCAAAAATTTTTCAATAAGAAATTAAAACAGTTCCAAGAAGCAGGTGGCTGGGATGTAGTCAATGAAAAAGCACAACATTGTACCTATAACGTATGTCACCTTAATTTCTCAACTTATTAGTCGAAGATAAGGAATGATACGTTTTAATTTTGTCGAATCTATTTGTAAATATTGAGAGTCGTAGCTTGTTCTATTACCGAGTTCATAGGTGGAGAATTGGTTATCTAATTAATTGTTAATATGGCTAGATATAATGTCCAGTATTATTGTATTCAGTATGAACTGATGTTATTATTGTGACTAGATTTTATACAAAAATATTTTTTCCAGCGTTACCTGGACATTGGAACTGAAGATTGTGAAAACACAGCAAAACTGATTGAAAGTTTGATGGTCACATTGAAGACAATGAGACGTGAAATGCATGCTGAAGTTGAGCGTTTAGAGGCCAGACAGCTTGAACACGCTAATTTTACAAAAATGGTTGAAATTACTGATAATGTGACAAAGAAAACAGAGAGTATGACTTATAATATTGTACAATGTAATTGGGATTAAAACTTCATATTTTTTATATATAAATGAAGACCTTTAGGCGACTTCAATTTTATTTTTGTATAACATATATAGTCAAATTCTTCATTCGAATCAACAGTATGTGCAGGTATCTCTGAGAGCTGCACAAAAAATACGAATGTGGATGACGAGTTGATCGAAGGAGTAGATCAAGTTGTTTCGCATTCCTCCATCCCTGTTGTCAATTTGTAAGTCTTATTTTTGCTTCCTTCTTACATTTCTCACTGTACTAGCTATGCCTTTTCTTTGATCGAAAAATGAAATAGTGACGATGCCTTTTCTTTGTTCATTTCTTTGATCAAAACGTGAAATATGAGTGCTTTGTCACTTGACATGTGTGGCAGTTACTTTTTTTGTAGAGAAGCGCCCGCTTCAGGATTGCAAATATCAGCAAGCACTTCAAGAAGTAATCAGAAAAGTACTTTCAAACAAGGTATCTTTTGAAAATCATTTTAGTCTTTGTTCTATTAGTAAAAAGAGAAAGTGGAAATGCTGTAGTACGAGACCACTATCTTCTAAAGATTCGAAAAAAATCTTGAGGGGTTATATTTCACATCTTTTGAGGATATTGTGAAAGTTGACTTTTGCTTCATTGTGAATTTCAGCACAACGAGAAACAATTAAAATATTTGTTGAGAAATTGTATAGACCGCCAGCATCCCTAACAGGCTCATTTACGGTAGATCAAGATGAAGAGACAGTAACGTTTTTGGAACCAATGCATGTTTTGACTTTCGAAGACACAACAGTGGATGGCATTGTAAGAAGCAAGGACAACCTGGACCAAATAACAAATGTATGTTTCGGGTTGTTTGTTCATTGGACATAACAAAAGAGCCAAAAAAACAGCAGTATGAAAATCTCAACATTTGGATCATAACTGTATACTTTTGCAATGTTTTCGTCAGAAAGTCAATGAGATCTGGGGAATCAGAAGTGATGTGTCTAAATTATAAATCTCAACTGCGTTTATTACTATTTGCATTTCTGAATTCTTAAAATTATCACCATTACTTGTTGTAGTGGCCCAATATATGCACACTTTATCGTTTATTACGAGTTTAGATTCCGCTTTATCGTATCTTTGGTTGTTGTGTTGAAAATTGTATCTCGAAATACGTTTTGAGCAGTTAGAAATACAATATTAATCCAGAAAGAACTTTGACTCCATAATTTACCAGTCGGTTCAATGTCATACAAGTGCTGAATACTTTGACAGAATTTGACGCATTCCGAACAACTTATATTTAAATCATTATCAGTTTTTTTAGAGCTCGAAGAAAGGAAGTATAGAACCAGTACGCATATCAGAACCTCCGGTAATGAAGTCCGAACTTGCCAAACAATGGATTCGTGAAGTTGCAAGGAAAATGCTTTGAAAGTTCAGTATAATGTATTCTTTTTTGGTATACTCTGTTTACCTAAGGCTCAGGAAGTTGTCTCGGAGTTCTTGAAACGGAATTTCCACATTCGCACTCACCATAAAACCTACCACACTGTCAAGTTTAAATGTCAAACAGACTTTAGTTTGAAGATGTTTGGTAAAATAGACTTCCACTTTATTAAGTGACATATGAACAAAAATATCCATAAAAGTTCTTACTTCTACTGGGCGTATATGCTACCCCATCATTAGTGGAGTTATTATCAAAATGATCGGCTACGTTATTGAATTGTGTTTCGAAGGACGTGCAGTGCAAGTCCTTACAACTGTATTTTATTTCAAGTTTGCGTAGTGAGCAAATTAATGGTATTACTACAAGAACTATAAAGAACAGATTCCGATTACTCACTGCACATATGTAAGTGAAAGTGATTGCGAAATTCATTATTTCAAAAATGCTAATATTCACACTTATGTGTCGAGTGGCGAGTTCAGTTTAATGTGAATTAGGTTAATGATCCGGAGTAACATCTAATTTCCTTCCCAGTCAATATACATTATACCCGTCGTGTATCATTTAACATTACTTTTTGATCAATTCGGGATTATCTAATCATCACACGAAAACCCTATTAAAACAGAGACGCCGCAAAGCTTCTTTATGAAGGTTTGCGGAACAGAATCAAGTCTAATGAGAAATTCAAAGGGTATCCCACCACGAGAGCTGTATCTTGGTTGACATGTCACTAGAAATTTGAACGGTTAAAGAATGTAAAATTAGCGAAGCGACAAGACAACTAATTAACAGTAAATTCAATTAGTCCAAGGAATAACCCCGAGGTAGCTAACTTGCTGCAGTCACACAGTGTAAACATAAGATTAACTGCAGTTTTTTAAAATTAGCGAAGCGACAAGACAACTAATTAACAGTAAATTGAATT
>NW_018108664.1:33471-41458 GCF_000183805.2 Loa loa | reverse complement strand
AAAAAAATATTATGAAAATATTGCTTTTTAAAATTATTGAATTTTAACATTATTTTATACTTTATTATTTCATATTATAAATTTTCCAGACTATTATTCTGATTTTCTATTATGAACTATCCGGATAATTAGACCAAATTTCATCTCATGAATTTCAATATTAAAAAATGTTTAAATAATACAAAAGGTATTTCAGTTTTATTCCAATATTTTCGCATACATAAAACGAAGAATGATGAAAAAATTTGAATGATGAATTTTTATTAGTGGATTTGAATTAATTCAAATATAATTACCGATAATTATCAATAATAAATTCAGGTTAGATAAATAGTTGGGAAAAAAAAACGCTAGAAAGATAGAAAGGAATAAGGGTGAAAAATTGGATCATTATTTGTAGAAATTTCAACAAATTAGATGATACGTTAATTTGAGTAGATAATGAAAAGGATAAAAGACAACTGATATATATGATGTTAATTTTTTCTTTTTCTTTTTTTTTTTCTTCTTAATTTAAAAATATTACAATGATTTTTGACATATTTACTACGTGTGCTTCTGTATGATGTAGTGATGAAATTTAATTAATTGGTTTTTTTTGTTTTTTTTTTTTATTTTATCTTTTTTTTTCAATTATTTATCGATTACAACGATAGAAATGAGAAAGAAAAAATTATTTTACTTTTTATTGCATTGTACTTTCTTAAATTTTATCAAAGAAAATAATTTCAAAAAATTTAATTTCAACATTTATCAAAGCAAAAAAAAAGGAAAAATTAATGTTAACAATACAATAAAATTTATAGAAATGTTTTTTTTTTTTTTTTGTTTTTCAGCTATAAACGATAAAAATAATCAAGATAATTTTTTTTTTTTGTTTTATCTATAATACTATCAAAATTGTTAAATTTTTTTTTTTTTTTTTGAAATAAATCTTTTAAATAAAAATTTAATTTTCGACAAAAATTGGAAAAGCGATATTTTTTTTCTTGATAAAATTAATAAAATATCAGGATAATTTTTAAAAAAAGTAAATATCATATTAAATTTGCTAATAATAAATTATCAATGAAATGGATATAATTAAAATGACAAATGAAATAATTTATCACCGGAAATTATTTTAAACTTATTATATTTCAAAAGCAATATTTATCAAAACAAACAAAAAAAAAAGTTTAATATGGAATAGCAAAATAAACAAAAAATTTTTTTTTCTCTTTCCTATTATTTAAATAAAACCGGTCAAAAAGCAATTATTGACAAGAGAAAAAAAAAAAAAACTTGCTTTGACATATATTTTCCTAAAATGTCACCACAATTTTTTTTTCCATTCTGCTAATGTAAACAAACATTAATGTTATCCTAAAGTAATGTAAAATAAAGTAAACAAGCAAATAAACAAATAATGAAAAGAAATAGAAAACAAAAAAAAAAGGGAAAGCATTCGTAAAAAGAGGTGAAAAGTGAAGAAATTTGTTGAATTATATTCAATGTAAGTGTAGCATTAAAAGTTATTAATTAAATTAAAAATAATCATTAATAAAAATTAAAACAAAATATATTAAGAGATTTTTTTTTGCTATAGGAAGATGAATGATATATTGAAATTTTTTAATGAAATATACTAAATAAACTGAAAAAAAATTATTAATTAAGTATATTCTACCATTTTGTTCTATTCTTTCAACTATTGTCACCTTTTTCCTTGTCAACAACTATTATACAAAATTTTCCATCTTTCAATTTCAATGTTAAATACAAAATTTTTTCATCTTTCAATTTCAATGTTAAATTAGAATAATTTCAAATATGAAAAAAAGAAAGTAAAAGTAAGTGAAGAGAGTAAAGAAAAATAACCATTGAGAGAATAATTGCATTAATGTGAATATTGTATCAATTGATGTAGTATAAAAATATGATTAAAAGAAATTTTATTTGATAAATATGAAAAAATTAATTTTAATTAGAAATCATTAAAAAAATTTTGATAAAATATTTGTATTTTTGAAGTTTTTACTGATTTTGATTATTTTTTCTTTGGATTAATTACTTAAATATTATTTGATTTTAACAATTACATCAATATTTAGCGACATTTTTGTTTTTCTCTTTCTTCTTGTTTTTTTTTTGTTATTATGCAAAAGATAAAATATAATAATTAAATTAATCAAGAAATGAATGATAATTTCGAAATTGATGATAAACTTAAAGTCAACTGATGATAAATCTTAGATCGATTGATGATAAACCTGAAGTTAATTAATGATAAACCTGAAGTCAATTGATAATAAACCTAGACTTAATCAATACTAAACCTAAACTCAACTGATAGTATATCTAAATTCAATTGATTACATGCCTAAATTTAATCGATGATATATCTAAAATATGTAAATTGATGATAAAACAGTTCACGTTTGATGTAATTACAATAAGTACGATGGTACTAACAAAAAGATAACTATCATATTTTCAAACTTAAACTTAAAGAAAAAAAAAGGATTGTTTTATTGATCTTTAAATATATTGATTACGATTTAACCTAGTTCCATTATTGTTAATTAGCCCTATAAACAAATTAATTAGTTAAATAGCATCAATTAGCAAGCCAAATTAGGATATTGACTACAATCAAAGTTTTAGCTATCAAATATTTCGTTCCCTTCATCATTTTATCTTAAATTCATTGATAATACCATTCTGCTATCAATATCAAAAAAAAAAAAAAAAATAAGACTGAATTCAATAATTAATTCTTAGTGGTGACCATTCTTCGTCCTCCTTACATTATCCTTTTCGTTCTTTCATTTTTGTTTTTCATTTCTATTAAAAATTAATTCTAAAAAAAAAAATAAGCAAACAAAAATGTAAAAGAAATAATTTGGAAATTAAAAAAGAAAAAAGGAAAGGTTTATATGTAAGACGAAAAGTTGAATTTAACAGTTAACATATAATTAAAATTATGCAAAAAGAAAGGATGAATTATTTCCAAACATTAATCCGAAGGTCATTCATCCATTCATTCATTACTATTAAAGCTGTCACATAACAAATGACAAAAAAAAGAAAAAAAGGAACGGAAAAAAATGTCTGGATGAAAAAATACTTAGAAAATGTTTTTTTTTGCTAATTTTCTTCATTTCAAATTAATTTAACTTTCACTTTTTTTTTGATATTAAATTTGTCGATTTTTATTGAAATCAATAGACGGCAGAAAGGGAAATGATACAAAGATTTTTGATTAAATTTAATTTTTTAACTAAAAAACTCGATATTTAATGATAAAGGAAGAAAAAAAAACGACAAATTCAGTACGATTGTTTTTTTTTTTTTTTTGGAAAATTTTTTTTTCTGGAATAATAAAATTACGGAAATACAGTTATCGGGAAGGTTAACGGAATTGAATCAGTTTAAAGGTTATTTGAATGAATGGGAAAGATTGAATTGAACTTTTTTTTTTTTTAGATTGGTTACGCAAACATAACAATGATTGAATATTTGAAAAGAAAAGGCAAAAAAAACCACTTCCGTTTTTTCCGGTTGTTTTTTTTGATTAATAAATTTATGAAAGATTTTAAAATGGTATGAGGAGAAGAAAAGGTTTAATTCATATAAATTGATAAGCAATTGATAAAAATAAATGTTTCATTTTATTCTGCGACATTTTTATCATCATCCAGTTTTGTCATTTCTTCTGTGACATGATATTGAGCAAAACAGGTCATTATGTTCGGTTTTAATTCATTTCTTTCATACATATTGCTTAAGAAAAACCGGTTTAAAAATAATCAAATATCATCCATTTGTTAATTAGTGATAAAATATGTAAAATACTTTGGAAAATTTATTGATTGACATTTGGAAATTTCCAGAAAATCTTAATTATTCTTTGAAATTTATGAAAATTAAAATGTATATAATTGAAAAAAGAGAAAAAAAAAGTGGGAAAAGAACCTCTCAATCGATAGTCTATTTCTTTTAACATTGCATATTCTTGACCCCCCTAACAAAGTCATTAATCAATCGATTACCTATATTATAACATTGTGTATTCCTGACCTTTAGTAAATCTATCAAACAATCGATTACCATGTTTTAACATTGTGTATTCTTGACCTCTAACAAACCTATCAATCAATCATTAATTGATTAAATCTATTTCAACACTGTGTATTTCTGACTCCTAGTAAATCTATCAATCAATCGATTACCTATGTTTTAACATTATGTATTCTCAACTTCAAGCAAATATTACATCCATAAATTTATTGCTAATTTATAATTTCTTATCTAAGCATTCATCAAGAAGGTTTCTTCTTTTTTTTTTTCCTTTTAACAAAACATATAATAAGTGAATAAATTAATTAACCTAACAACAACTAATATAAATACTTGAATTTTCCCAAATGTCAAAGGTTAAAAAATTCAATGGAAAATTTAATTAACCAATTTATTGCATTCATTTTTATCATTTTCTTACATCCTCAAACTCTCCTATCTTACATTTACTATCATCTCTTATGTGTTTATCACCGTATAACAGGTGATAAAATAAGAGAGATGATAGTAAAGGTTTCTTACTTACTAATCATTTAGATGAAATGAAACAAAACAAAACTTCAAAATGTAAGGGAAAATGAAATTTAGTGATAAATTGGAAAAAGAAGAAAAAACGAATGATATCATTTGTATTGGATTAAGACTGTCAGACAAATAAATGCGCTAAATGATTGTTTGCGCCGCATTTACAGTAATCTTGTTGATGAACGAAAAAAGAAAAAGAAAAACAAAAAAAAAAAAAAGAAAATGTAAAAATGAAAAATACATTTAAATTTGTAAAAGTAAAATAAAAACGAAAATGAAATTATAATGAATGAAAGGTAAAGAAATAAAATAACGGCCAAAATTAAAATGATTACAGGAAAATGTAAATTTTATAATTCTTTTTCTTTTTTTTTTTTCAAATTCTACTCATTAAAATATAATATTTTATGTTAGATAATATGAAAATGATAAGGGAAGGTGAAATTCTGAAATAAGAAAAGTGGGAAAAGGAGTTAATGCTAGGAAAAGAAATAAGGAAATGAAAAGAATTAATTAATGAAAAGAATTAATTAAATTGAATAAATTGAAAATCCAAAAATAGTCTAAAAAGTAATAAATAATCCAAAAAATGTATAATAGGAAATGAAATTTTTATGGATTTAAAATAGCATTTATAGCGATTGAAATATATGATAATCTGTAATTTTCAATATATAATTACTGCTTTTATGAAGAGAAAAAAAAGAAAAAAAATTTGCTAAAGTAATATTATTCAATCAAAATGACTACAGTATGCTATAAAATAAATGAAAAAATGTTGCGCATATATGAAATATATTTTAACAAAAAAAAAAAAAAACAATCATCGATTTAATTTTAGCAAAAAATCTTTCCGGGAAAAATCGTATCTTAAAATCTAAAAAATTACATTTCATGGAAAATGCGCATTTAAGAGTCAAAAAATTGCATATAAAAGTTGGAAAATCATATTTCCTGGAAAAGCCGTATTTCAGAATCAAAAACTGTAGTTAAAAGTTAAAAAAAAAACACACACACACATTTTTAAAAAAAATGAAAAATCGTATTTTCAGGGTAAATCGCATTTAGAAATCAAAAAAAATCGCACTTAAAAATTGAAAAATCGCATCCAAAAATCATACTTTCAGAAAAAATCGCATTTCGTATTTAAAAATCAAAAAATCGCTTTTAATACGATTTTTTCGATTTTCGATTTTTGATTTTTAAATATAAAAAGCATTGAATATGGCCATACAATAATTGATTTTTTCTTCTTTTTTTTTTTTTTTTTAACAACCAATTATCGTAATTATTTTTGGAAAAAAAAGTGCAAGATTCTTTTGTTTTAATTAATTTTTTAGAATTTGTAAAAAAAAAAGAAATGCGAAGAAAATGTTTGACAATTAAGGGACAATAAAAAAGGTAGGAAATAATTGAAAAGTTAGTTCTACAATTGCAAAATTTAATTCTATTTAGATAATAATTGGTACTAATGAAGTACAATCTAATTAAAGATTTAATTAATTATAGCACAATTGTTTTGATCTAATTTTAAGAATTTGTAAAAAGTTTAACAATCAATGGAATTGTTGAATTTTTTAAATTTATACAGATAATGATCAATGATTAAAAATAGGGACGATGAAGAGGATATGTACTTTTCTGTTTAAAGAACAAAAAGAATTGCGAAGAGAGGTAGGGGGAGGGGGGTTGACAAATAAAAATGAAAAATTAGGATGATATAATAACGGAAAGAATACTATCATAAATTGTATGTTTGATCGAATAAAATAAAATGACAATCATATTTACTTGATAGTGATAAAATCACTGATATCGTATTATTGATAAATATATATGGAATGTAATATGTTCGTTATCTATTGATGATAATGATACAATGATTGATAAAATGATCATTTTATAAAAATTCAAATACATTAAAATAAAATTTGGTTTCGTTAATTCGTAAATCTGAAAATAATTCAAAGATCAGTTAAATTTTTAAAATGAATTTTTCAAAAAAATAAGAGGAATGGAAAAAAAATGTATATTTCAAAATATAAAATCTATGCATTAATTAATTAAATTCGAAAAATCACTGCATGAATAAAGCGAGACGAATAGATTAACTAAATGATCATTATTAAATGAAAAATGAATGGTTTAAAAAAAGATAAAAAGGAATATAGGAAATAAAATAGATAATGGAATTATTAATAACAAATGAAATTAATTGATTGATCGGTCGATTGATTGATTGACTACATGAATTGTTAGTAATAAATGAAACTGATTAATTGATTGGTCGATCGATTGATTGACTACACGATTTATCATTAATGAATGAAACCAATTAATTGATTGATCGACCAGTTGATTGACTACACGATTTGTTATTAATGAATGAAACTGATTGATTGATCAATCGATTGATCGGTCGATTGAATTATTAGTAACAAATGAAACTGATTGACTGATTGATTGAATAGATTGTAAGTGATTGATTCAAATGGTAGTAAAGGAAATAGTATAAGTAAAATTTTAATTTTTTTTTTTCCTTTTCTTTCAATCTTTTTATTTTAACTTATTCGTTATGATATTTAAAATTGAAATACTACTACTACTACTACTACTACTATTAATACTATTAATACTACTATTATTTGAAATAGGAAGAGAAGTTAAGGATGAAAAAAAAAAAAAAAGGAATAGAAGGAGGAAAGAAATAGAAGGAGGAAAAGGAATGGAAGAAGGAGAAGGAAGAGGAATAGGAGGAAGAGTGCAAGGTCATTGCAATTCCATCCATCAATATATTTCAATCATCCAAAATCTATTCAAGCTATAACGAATTATTGCGCAGTAGTCGCATTTCAGATTCGATATCTTTTCCATTCCATCCCACTTCACTCCTCTTCCTCTTCCTCCTTCTTCTCCTCTTCCTCCTCCTCTCCCTCTTCCTCCTCCTCCTTCTCCTTTTCCTTCCTCTTTCATCCATTATTATTCAAATTCTCCAATTCTCCGCATATTCATGATCCATAACCACGCTTGATGCTTATTCATTTTGACCTTCATTACATTTCAATGTTTAACCTCTTATCTACAATTTTAATTTATTAATTAAATCTATCAATGTATTATATATATATTCATATTTTATTGAGAGAAAGACAAGAGAGAGAGAGAGAGAGAGAGAGAAAGCAAAAAAAAACAGAAGGAAACAATCAATACATTATCATTTATGGATCAAAAAAAAAATTGTAAAGTTTAAATTTTGTTCGAATCAATTCTTATAAACTATAAAATTATAAAATAATCATTTTTTATGTCATTTAATTAATTTTGATAAGTGTTTAAATTTTTGATTAAAAATTAATTCATATAATTTTCTGTCACTTTTTTTTCTTTTTGTTTTTTCTTT